>NW_025110082.1:327980-423456 GCF_011392965.1 Frieseomelitta varia
TACAAAAGATGCTCGAAATGACCAGCTTGCATTTGAAGACAAGCCTGCACGCGTCTTGTCATTCATCTGGTTACTCTCTCTATCGTTCCTGGTGTTTCTCGAATTTGTCGGAAGCCTTGCTCTATTCTATTTCGTAGTATTTCGGCATTTTCAATCGATGTTGCGTATACGATAGATTTTAAATGTCCCGACAAATGAAAATCTAATGGATTGAAATCCGGAGAACGAGCAGGCCATGCAATAGCACCTCCACGACCAATCCATTTATTTGCAAAGTGTTGAAAAATTGCCTAGCCACTCGGCTAAAATGCGACGGAGCTCCATCATGCATAAACCGCATACGAATAATCTAATATCGAGTGGAACTTTCTCTAATATTTCGTGCAAACGCGTGCTCAAAAAATCAACGTACTTTGTGCCTGTTAGTTTCCCATCAAGAAAAAAAGATCCAATTAAAAATTTATCAATTATTCCTGCCCATACGTTTAAACTAAACTTGGTGTTGATGTCTTGAATGCACAATAACATGTGGGTTTTCTTCATCCCAATTATGATTATTATGAAAATTGAATATATCATCCCTGGTAAAACTAGCTTACTAGAGTTTTCTCTGTTTATAAAATTCATTATATCTCATAAACGAAGACAGATAGGACATACATTTATATTTTTCTTCATTATTTTTAGGCGTACAATCAGCTCCCGCAAGTTACGAAACACCCTGTATATATTATTCTAGATATCGTATGTATGTTATTTATATAAATATATATCATTTAAATTAAATATCTTAATTATACATATTTTACTTCTCTAATCTCAGAAATATGAATTTGGAATATATTTCTTGCAATGTAACACAATTTGCAATTACAATTTGAAAGTTAATAACAGTTTTCTACATAAGAATTTCTCACTGTTTTCGATCCTATAAATATATCCTTTGCAATTGCTTCTAACACTCTGTGTACAAAATTATTCAGCACACCTGAAGAGACTCGAAGAATTAACAAAGGCAGGCACAATTGCACGCACGCGCATACATATGTATTTTGATATTTGCTTACACCGATAAAGCCATTTAAGGAGAAGATGTAAAACTTTCCAGCAGTGACGTGCAAAGTTCGTCGCCCAACGGACATTGCCAGAAGAAATAACTTTTGATTGCGGACCGATAGATCGTTCCAATCCGTAATGTAGAACGCTTCGCTCACTTTCGTGGACTGAATATGAAAAATTTTTTAATCACGTGCTTTCGTTTCTTTCGTACGATCGTTTGAAACAATGTGCGTGCAAAAGTATCCCGGCAGACAGATATTACGATTTCCGGTTTATACAAATCTCGAGGATCGATATTAGAGGGGATATTAGTTATGTTACATATTGTAACAAACAAACATGCTTGTGCATGTGCATATTCATTTAACCTCTTGCGCTGGAATGACGTGCCCACGCACGTCGACAACTTTTCGTCCCAAATTGCAACATTTTCTCAGCTTTAAGTATATTTAAAAATAACGTAACCCAACATTTTCTCAGCTCTAAGTATATTTAAAATAAAGTGACCCAGGCGAAACGAATGAGACAAGTTTATTAATAATTTCTATCCAGTGATATCATATATACCGACGAGTTCGAAAAGGTAAAAGAAAGCGACGAATTATTGTGTACGGTTCGGTCACTCGTTACGGTCCGCGCGAAACCAGTTGCCAGCGCAAGGGGTTAACTCTAGAATGACTTACTTGTTATCTCGAACGTGTCACGAGCACGCGATCGTAATTTGAAGTGAGCTACAGGTTTCGTAATTTAAAGTGAAAGAAAAAAAGAAAAAAAAAGAGAACTGAATGAAAAATCTGATGAAGAACCTCGAACGAGGCTCGACAAAATTGCAAACAATTTTATCATCGGGGTGTCTGACGCAACATGATCCGATGCTTATTTCACTCTTCAATAATAATAAATCAATAAACATTTCTTTTACTAAGAAACTTTTTGCTCGAGATTATTGTAATTCCGTTATAAGAGTTATTCTCCTCGTCGTAAATGCGAAGATCTATCTGGTCGAGGATCTTTGCACTCTACTGCAAATGATAGATACTTCGTTCGACAGTCGTTCACCCACGAAGGAGTATAGGTACAACATTAACACGACTATTGAAACGTATAAACAGTAGGTCAAAGTGTTTACGAAACTTCCCGATGGATTCTGAAAAATTGAAAATCAGCTCGAGTTAGAATCTGAGAATTCACATGTTGAATTGAAATATTGAGAAATGCTTGTGTCGTACTTAAATTGTACTTCTGCGCCGATCAATAATAAAATGTGCACACCGAGTCTGTTAGAAAATTTCCGAATTCAAGAATTTCGAATTTAGAACTTTGCGACTCGACGCTGTGATTTCGCTGAACTGTGAGACAAGTATTGCACGATCGACAATGTAAAAACGATAAGTGTGATTAGATGAACGTACTAGAAGCATCATGTATATGAGGACAGCCATTCTAATGCTCGTTTGCGACAGTTCCAGCAGAAGGAAAATTTGGAAGGCTGAATTGATGGAGTTCACTGTTCTATATGAGGTTTTAAATATTAATATCAATAGATCACAATAATAATTATTATTAGTAATATACAAAAAAATAATAAAATGTTAGCTGTACGTGTGTTATAAATTATATATTATAATTAATTATTTAATTATATTATAATTAGATATTATAAATTTTGATATTATATGCTATGTACAGGATAGAGCACACATACAATGAAAACATCTAACTATCTTTGTTGATTTTGGAGACAAGGACAATATGAATATAAGAATACTGTCCCTATCTTTCCTTGTCTCTCACTCGATAAATTTTGCAGACTCGGCATTGAAATATCTTCCAAATTTCTAATAGGTTGCCGATATAAAATAATATTGAAATTATTTACAAAATATATAAAATATCCCCTAAACTGATAGCCTTTACAGAGAATGTCGAGCTGTGTTGATTAGCGGGTAAAATAATATAAATGATTCCATTGAAAAAAATTGGAGTCGACCTTGGAATCCTCCACTTTTGTTACTGAATAATTTTTATTAACAAAATTTACCCATATCTTTAAAAACAACAGAGATATTCAGGTCCTATCTATGTGTGCTTCATCCTGCAGTCTTCTTATATCGTTTCTTCTATTATATTTACCTAATTTTGTCCCCGGGATACATTTATTCAGTTCAAAGTTTAATGTAATCGTTTAATTTAAATTATTTAAGCGTATCAGAAGTGAAAGCAGTGAAACGACATAAAACGCTCAAATACTCACGTCGTCAGTTTTATGTGCGCGACCACGAATTCTTCAATCACATTGTCTAAATGAACATTTACATTCGTGGGGATATTTCGTATGCGGTACGACAATATTGAGAATTTACCACAAATGTGTAACACCAGATTAATTAATGTACTGATGGCGCTTATATGGTTTAACGCTAGAAACACGAGTGGGAACTGGTACAGATACATGATGACAAAGTTCTGAAGGTCGTTCTGATAATCGAGAAAAGCGTGAACACGAAAGGGCAATTTATAGTCACTCGATGATCCGTTACTTTGTCCTGAAATGATATCACACGGACGAGATTGTTCATTTCTCTTCTATATTTGCATTTGCATTTTCATTCAATATTATACAGGGTGATTATTACGTAGGATATATAATAATTATACACGAGAGAAATAGATCGAAAATTTTTAATATATTTTTAATATATTATATTAAATATATTAAATATATATATTATTTTAATATATTATACTAAATATTGAACAGGGTTTTTAAATATATTAAATTAAATAAATAATATATATTATTTATTATTTTTAATATTTTAATATATTTAATATTATATTAAATATATTAAAATAATATACATATTTAATATATTAAACAGGGATTTTTAATATATTATATTAAATAAATTACTTTAATATAAATAAAATTATTTTAATATAAATTACTTTTATTATATATAATAAATTAAACTTCAAATATTTTTTTGAGTATTCTTTCTTTTCGACTTGGTTTCTGCATCTAAAAATCACCTTCTGTCCGATTGTGCCATCAGTTACGTGTTAGTACAGCCCCGAATATTATTTTATTTCTCTCATTTCTCTCAAGTGTTAGCTCACGCGCGCGACAATATCGTCAGAAAACGATTTACCGATTGATTTTATCAGGATCAGTAACGATTAAATTACGATTTAGTTAAGTACCTGATTGAGGCTTCAACAGATGGAGCATAGGTGTGAGATACCAGAGAGTTGCTATCACCAAGGTCGTTGAAATAGCGTATCTACCAAATTTATCCGAAATCTTGTGATACGCGAGGTACAAGCGCATCTCCTCCAATGTCTCGAACTTGCACGTGGTCATTTCTTGCTTCACAGTGACGATCGCCTGTTCGATCAGTTTGTTGAATCGGAGTAAAAATAAGAAGTAATACGTAACCGTGGCCAAGGTTGTGTCTATAATGTTCTCCACCATTGATTTGAGATTGCCAAACGACTCGATTAGGTCCATGTACATTATGACCATGTGAACACTGAGATACGACATATACATGATGAACCTCGTGTACCTTTTTCTCAAGGGCCATGAGTCGAATATTTCAAAGACGCGTTCGTTCAGTAAGAACACGTCTTTCACTTTTTCGTTCATGTGTCCCTGTGACACGTGAATGTTGCAAATTAATACAGCTGCCAGTGATTTTGGAATATCAAACGAAATAATAACGGCAATGACAATTGTATTTAACAGCGACAATGAGAATAATAATTGTAGCGTAATGAACTGTAGTGTTGTTATTTTGTCGAGAACAACTCCGTCGCCATTTGCAAGGATCTAGTAATAATGATGATGACAATAATAAGAATGGCTATATAGATTAGTTTGTGACTTTTGTATACTAGAATATCAAACGAAATGACAGTTGTATTTCACTGGTAATAATGATGATAACAATTATATAATTTAATTGGAAACGACACCATTTGCAAGAGCCTAAAGTTATGTTTAATAATGATGATGATGATGGGAATAAGAATGACTAAAATTAATTCGTTAATGTTCCATTATCGAACTCGTTATTTGCAGAAAATTTAAGATGAATAAATTTGCAAAAGTTCCTAAACGAAGTATATAAAAGAGAGATTATATAAAAATAATAATGTGCATTGTTTTAGTACAGATTACATAAAAAAGAATGTTTTGAGAGGCATCGTCGTTACTGTTTCATGTTAATAGAAATATAAAATATTAAATCGTATCAATCGTAACAAAAAAACAGTTCTTTTGAAATTTCGTCAGATATGTCAGACGTAGAGTATCATAGAATAAGTCAGTCATCAATTTCAAATATTATAGAATAAGTCAATTATCAAAAATACTACAATGTTGTAAGCCTTTTCACGCTAACTTATAAATAATCTTTTCTACGATAATGAATTTCCAAAATCACTAATCATCTAAAAAAAAAAAAAAAAAAGAAAACTAAATCTTTCAATCTAAATTAAATATCAAGATCCAATCCTCGTGTTGCGACACGATATATTTTTGAAATATAATGTGATCTTCGCGAAAGCCATCATATCACTATACGTGTATGATACTCCCTCTAAAACTGATTAAAACACTTCAACCTCCTTCTGTCAGTCACTTGGAACGCGTCCGTGTGAACGAACGATAAACGAAAAATTGAAACGTATACAAAGTACACAGAGCACGTCTTACGTTCATCGCAGTAACTTTCGTCGTTGAATCGAATTGTGGCTCCATTATCTACCGACTACCGTCTTATCTATACATATCATGTCAGTGATCGATCAACGATTATTCCTACGGAAAAATTGATGGTTATCCGAGTCATCCACATCACATTTCATCCAATTATTATCTTGCAACTGTCGCTCGGATAATTTCTTTCTTACTCAATTATTGCAATTCAGTCGTCGATTACAGTTTGTTTCTCGAACTTCTCTTCAGTTCTGTCCGAGCGATTAAAATTAAAAACGAACAAACTTAAACGCACTTGGAACTTACTTCCTCGCTGAAGCAAAGCGATTAACTGGACGCGATCTTTTTCTAATGATACGTAGACAGGGAAAAGCGGATGACAAGTAATTTAGGCGTGTAGCACGGCGCTTTTTAGCGTGTTTCGTCGCGAAACGTTTGTTGAAATTGAGAGCTGTTAGCAGAGACAAGCGGCGGATAGGAAAATTGGATTTATTCAAATTAGTTTCAACGTCGCTTGAATCCCGTGGAGAAAGGCAGAGTGAATTTCAGGGAGAAGTGTCCCTGAAATGGAAAGATATCGAGCGTTTGATTAAACTGATTCTGCTGCACCGAGCATTGTGATGTGTTACACGAAACACGGTACGATAACGTGTGAAATTTCGCTACTCCGGGCCACGTGTTGAAACAATAAAATACTCTGATCTTATTGTTAGTGTTTCGAAATAGGTACAACTTCGAGTAAATACAAATATAAGTGGTTTCTTTGAATAAATGCAAGTATTACAGATATACAGAATATATAAATATTTTGTTCGTGATATCAACACGTTCATTGATCCATATAGCAGACGTGATACATGGTGTTGATTCATGCCGAGTCTTTTGATGTACGATGAAGTTTGTACGAATGAGAGTCGAACGTGTACGAATGAGTTTTAATGAAGCGATACGCGATATGAAATTAATATAATTTTATAAATAATGAAATTAATACAGAAAATTTATTTATTGTAAATGATAGTATAGGACCGGTGGTTAATATTTTCAATTGAAAATTATAATTATAATTGATTAAAAATAAAATTGAAATTTGTACGAATTGAATGTGAACGAATGAGTTTTAATGAAGCGATACGCGATATGAAATTAATATAATTTTAAAAATTATGAAATTAATACAGAAAAGTCATGTTTATTTATTGTAAATGATAGTACAGGCCCGAAGGTGTTAATATTTTCAATTGAAAATTATAATTATAATTGATTAAAAATAAAATTGAAGTTTGTACGAATGAGAGTCGAACGTGTACGAACAGTTTTAATGAAGCGATATGAAATTGATATAATTTTATAAATATGATGAAATTAATACAGAAAAGTCATGTTTATTTATTGTAAATAATAGTATAGGACCGAAGGTGTTAACATTTCCAATTGAAAATTATAATTATAATTGATCAAAAGATAAAATTATTAAAATTAAAATTATAATTATAATTAAAGATTCAATTGAAAAAACACTGTTCGTGTTCTTCAGAAACTCGTTTGAAAAGATTTATTTTATCAAAAGAGATGGTGGTGCTTCTAGTAAAGAAATTCCGAGATAAATATAAAAATATTTATACTCTCAAGATAAATATAAAAATATTTATACTCTCTGCGCATGAACTTTGAGTACTGAGGGAACGAAATATCTTCGAGACGAAATGCTCAATTACGTTGTCTCTATTAGAATTTCGTTCAATAATTCGAATCGTCGGTATTTTTCCATTGCTCTGTCCATTCCAAAAGAATCGGATGAATTTTTTTCGTACGATTGACTGGAATCAAAATTAATCGTGGTCGGGTCAAGAATCAATTGAAAGAAAATTTCTCGGTATATTTGACTAAACCTTCATGTACTAAATGAGCAGTCAAGGTCCCACATGTTGCCTTATTGTCGCGCAGCTTCCTCATTTCTATCAACCACGTTACATTCTCAGTATACGCTTTGTTCTTTGGCGAGGAAAAAGGCATATTACGAATCCGTAACGTGACACACGCAATCAGTAGGCCAAATACACGTTGAGCTCTTGGATTCAGGTAAAAAATTTGTTCGAAACATGATATGTTTTAGCCACCTGGAACGATTCGTTGCTCGTTTTTTGTATAAAGTTTTTACATTAGTTTTATAATAGTTTTATATAAAGTTTTCTTTTTTAAATTTAATGAAAACGAAGACGAAGAATGTTAAAAGAAGGTTAAAAGTGTTTTCTTTCTGGACATGAAAGAAATTTCAAATTTTAAAATATGTACATTCTGTAATGTATCCTTTTCAGCAAGTACAGCTCTAAAATTCAATTTAGAATAAATTTAAAAATCTAGGAATTTTCATTCAAAGATAAATCTAAACTTGAAACTCTTAGAACTCAGCAAATGAGAAATTTGGGATACTTGTTTCTGGATTATTGGAAGAATCAACGTCTGATACAAGACAATAAAGAAAATTTGCTCTTCAAGTAACAAACAATTAAATTTCACGCTAGTCTGTGGATTAATGAATCAGTTTTCTCGCTACAATTTAAATCTATTTTCGTCTGTGATTCAACCTCAGATACATCGAGGTAATTCCTCAGCTAGTAGTTCACTGATAACATTCATTATTCGATCTGTAAATCATTCAGAACTTTATTTACTTAATCAACAATTACTTGATTGTTAGATTTCTTTTTTCAAGAAACACGTAACAAACTGTGCGTATAGGCGAAACTTTTAATAGCGATGTGTTTAAACTAACAATTTAATCTATAATTAAGTTAACATATATACAAATTAATGAAGTATATAAATACGAAAAATATTACAAACAGAATGTGAGTATTGATATTTATAAACGTCGAGTTTCATCAAGTATAAATTGTAAAATTGGAATCGACTTTACGTAATAAATGTACAAACGTGTGAATTCAGCTGAATAAATTGAAAGAAAATTTCGCGGAAAATCGTTCTGTAGACGGAAGTGAGGAATTATCTTTTCGGGTGAAGGATTCAACAACCTTGAATACATAGTCTATGATACACACACGTGTACTGATAAACGAGAAGAATTAATGATGATGCAAGAATTTTCTGTATGATATACGGCCCTGTAATCGTACACACACACACAGATGATGCAAAAAAGAACAAATAACAATGGAGCCCGTCGAAACGGATGACGAAAATTTGCCTCTTCTTTTCTTTCCATTCTCTCTATTTTTTTTCATATCTTATACTAACAATTCCTTTCGTTCCTTTAAAATTGACAATAATTCTCGAATCCTTTTCTATGAGATGACAATTGATTCGATATAATAAATCGCAGAAATAGATTGTATCAATTGAATACATTAATACTCGATTATAAAACTATATGAATATAATCGACATATAAACTTCCTCCTTTTTGTGATTTAATTTTGAAAATCACGGTAGTCTTTGGTTTAAATGTTGTTCCAAATTGTTATCACTGGCAAATGATATAATTCTTGTCATGGCAAGTAAGTTGTTTTCACTGACGTTTCAGAATTGATAGACCGTTGATAGACGAATTGTTCTTCAAAGATCCTCGATCCTTTCCTTTGACTTTCTAACTGAAAGTTCATCGAAGAATTACAAATTCTGTATAAAAATTTCTTCAGGTGCGTCATATCTTTAATAGATTGAAGATGCGAATTGTTGAGTTGTCAAAAATGAAACGATAGCATGACAAACTCAGAAACAATTAAGCATTTATATCGGGACTTCTTTGGATTGTCAATGAGCGGATGATTCAGTCTCAAGTCATCCGAGAAATGAAGATTATATTATATTATATTGTCTATCTTCTTTTTTTCTTCCTTTTCTTTTTTTGTGTCATTCTGCAATCGTATCGCACAGTTGCTTTTTACGTGACACTGCTTCGTGATAAGAGTTCGCGTGATAAACGACGAGGAAAATAAACCAGTTCCAAAAATCAGTGTACTCTTATAAATCATATGAAACAGTGGCAAGTTCCGTGCACTTTGTTTGCGTAAGATTACACGTTATTGCCCTTTTTCATTAATCTCGATTTTTCTTCTCGCTGTTCTATAAATTTACTCTGCAATCGATAAAATCTGTGCTGTGTAGATATTGTTGTTAAACAACGTCGGCGAAATGTTGAAAGTAGACGAGATTATTTTCATCGAATGTTGCAAAACAAATATGAAGAATGAGCCGTATGACTTAATCGTATTATTAAAATTCTTTCTGCGAATATTCAATCTTTCATTCATTCGGCTAGTTCTCCATTTAGTTTAACTTTAAATATTTAACCAAATTTCTTTTTTTGCAAAAAAAAAAAAAAAAAAATAAGATTTTCAACAGAAAGAAAGAAAGTTAAAAATTCTTAATTTCGAAACGTGAGACTTCAATGATCAAAGGATTCTCGAGTATCTTATAAAGACCGATTTTGTTTTCCCTTATCTTATTAGTAGGCCTAATTAAAACTAGAGTATGACGCATGATCTGACTTAGATTTAAATAAAATACAAGATTTGTGCGTTTATTTATTTAATTAGATCTTGTGTCTCAGACGCGTTTGACTCATCCTTTAAACACACATTCTCTCTGTCTCTTTAACCACAGAAAAAAGTTTAAAGAGAAGAATAGTACGAGATGAGACATAATTTTACATAATTTTAATAGAATTATATTTGACAAGAAAACAGTGAATATATTGTAATATTCATTTCAAAATTAGTAATTAATAAAAAGCGAATTATGATACTCTCATATGTATATACATACATATCAATATTATATAGATAAATTATATAGATAAATATTTATAAATATTTATAAATATTTATAAATATTATATAGATAAATTATATAGATAAATATTTATAAATATTTATATAGATAAATAATTCTAAATGTTTTATAATTTTATCATTTTTAAATATTGTAAATACTATTTTATGAATATCAAATATTTTGCATGTAAGAGCTGATAATAACAATATCTATATGAATATATGTAATTATGTAACAACATTTATATAAATATTAATTATATTAATATCGAATCATAACAAAAGTATTGCAATTAATTATTTCAGGCAATGAGATAGAGTTATTGCAGAATCTTTTAAAATACTGATCAAAATACTGAGATGATCAAGAACGGTTACACATGCGAAAATGGATGAAGATCAGAGGAAAGAAGTGAAAAATCCGCGTCAAAATGCCAACGTACTGTCCATTCTTACTTTTTGGTAAAACCACCTCCATAATACATTATATTCTATTCGAATTTCTCAAAGTTTCCTCGTCAGTCGCGTGAATGATTAATTGTAATAATAACAAATAGGTGGACCCTCAAGCTGTTGATCGTCGGCTACAAGAAAGAATTGGAAGAGGAAGATTTGTATTCGCCGTTACGAGAGGACAGGAGCAGCTATTTGGGTCAGGAAATCGTGAAGAATTGGGAGAACGAGGTGAAACGATGCGAGAAGAAGAAAGACAAATTGAAGCCAAGCTTGTTTAGGGTATTCTACAAATGCTTCGGTAAAACAGTCATGCTCACTGGACTAGGCTTATTCGTTCTAGAATTCGTTATACGGTACGGTTACAAATACAACAGTTTCATGGTAATTCTATAATCAATGTGAAAATCTATAATCGATGTGATCAGAAGCTTGTTATGTGTGTACTAGCATTAGATCAAAGTGAATGTCTTCCTTAACTGTTCACTTAAGTGCATGTTAGAATTTTCATTATTTTCAACGTTATACACGCAGAAATTTCTGGTTGAACAAAGAATAGAAAGACTTCCACTAAAACTACAGAGAATAACAAAGAATATGATACGATATTGCTGTACATTGTTCGTCTCGAATTTAAGAATTTACGGAACATATTTAAGGTACATTTTCTTGAGAACGATTTTTTCAAAAAAAATTTTATCCTACCTGCTTTTACGCATAGAATGAAAATATTATTTTTTTATCATGTTTACTATTAGCAAAATTCGAGTATAACTGATAAATTTTCAAACTCGATTCTGTAAAAAAACGAAGTCTCAAAGCAGAAAATTGTAATCTATTTATATTTACGCATAGAATGAAAATATTATTTTTTATCATGTTTAAAATTCGAGTATAACTGATAAATTTTCAAACTCAATTCTATCAAAAAACGAAGTCTCAAAGCAGAAAATTGTAATCTACTTATATTTACGCATAGAATGAAAATATTATGTTTTATCACGTTTACAATTAGCAAAATTCGAGTATAACTGATAAATTTTTACAATTAGCAAAATTCGAGTGTAACTGATAAATTTTCAAACTCGATTCTGTCAAAAAACGAGGTATCAAAGCAGAAAATTGTAATCTTCTTACTTTTACCCATAGAATGAAAATATTATTCTTTTTCACGTTTACTATTATCAAAATTCGAATATAACTGATAAATTTTCAAACTTGTCAAAAAACGAAGTATCAAAGCAGAAAATTGTAATCTACTTACATTTACGCATAGAATAAAAATATTATTTTTTTATGTTTACTATTAGCAAAATTCGAGTATAACTGATAAATTTTCAAACTCGATTCTGTCAAAAAAACGAAGTATCAAAGCAGAAAATCGTATTCTACATATATTCCTATGTTCTTCACAAAGAATTACGTCGTGCCTTCTTTGACACGTTACCTGAACGTTATCAGAACATGTTTAGTTACGACGTTAATGAACAGTCAAAAAGTTCGTAGCAACGAAGAAAATCATAGATATAGACTTCGTGTATAGAAATTTCTTATTCAAGTACGCAAAAATTTATTACTACGAACACTAGTCGATCGTGAATTACTGACGCTAGTTTCATTGAACGATCGACTTCGATCAATTTCAAGCGGTTCACTGAAAAATGAAGCTGCCTTTCCGCTGTGGCAGAGAAGCATTTTCAAAACGCGAAGTGAGAAACCTGTCCAGAAATGACCAGAAATTTCTCCGAGCTATTATGTTTATTGCAAAATTCACCAAGCGAAGGGTGAGAAAGTTCCGTAACATGGAAGAAAGAGATGAAAAAAAAATGAAAAAAAAAAAACGGGAGAGAGATAAATCTAATTTTTCTCGTTTTAGGCTCGCAAATCCGTTCTTCCTCGCGGGATTGCTACGTTATTTCTCAGGAAACAGACAAGACAGGGGCTATAACATATACTATTACGCGACAGGATTCTGTCTTTTGCCTTTCGTAGACGCTCTCATTATCCATTGGGCCTTACAGACGCTCACGCACGTGGGAATGAAAGTTCGAGTGGCGTCTTGCGCCTTGATTTACAGAAAGATGCTTAAACTGTGTAACTCTGTATTTGAGAATGAAACATCTGCTGGACAGGTACAGAACATGTCAATTGCGGTTTGTTGCATATGATTTTAGTTTCATCTCTGTTTTTATATTCCACTCTGTGTCATCCTCTGTCTTCAGATGGTAAACTTTTTAAGCAACGACGTTAATAGGCTCGATTACTTTGTCTTTAGTATACATTATTTATGGATTGGTCCGCTTCAAATTGTTGTAATAGCGTATCTCATGTACCGCGAGATTGGATTTGGTGCACTTACAGGGATGACAACGTTTCTATTGTGTATTCCATTACAGAGTAAGTGTCAAAAGATAAGTATGTCGTAAGATAATCGTTTAGCTTCGATTGCTCAAAAAGTTTGGAGCAGCCTGTACTTTTTGAACTCTTTACAATTATTTACAATTATTTACTTTTCGAACTCTTTACAATTATTTACTTTTCGAACTCTTTACAATCATTTATATTTGTTTACTTTTCGAATTCTTTACAATTATTTACAATTATTTACTTTTCGAATTCTTTACAATTATTTACTTTTCGAACTCTTTACAATTACTTACAATTATTTACTTTTCGAAATCTTTACAATTACTTACAATTATTTACTTTTCGAACTCTTTACAATTAATTACAATTATTTACTTTTCGAACTCTTTACAGTTATTTACAATTATTTACTTTTCGAACTCTTTACAATTATTTACTTTTCGAATTCTTTACAATTAATTACAATTATTTACTTTTTGAACACTTCACAGTTATTTATAATTATTTACTTTTCGAACTCTACAATTACTTACAATTATTTACTTTTCGAAATCTTTACAATTATTTACAATTATTTACTTTTCGAACTCTCTACAATTATTTACAATTATTTACTTTTCGAACTCTTTACTATTATTTACAATTAGTTACAATTATTTTTTAACAATAATATAACGATTACAGTTATTTTCTAGTACAATCAATTAACGTTTTCAATGCTCTAAAGAATAATAATATATTATTACATACAAAGAATAATTGTCCTTCATGGAATTTCATATGAAATATTCATTTCCTTGAAGGGATGATTGTTTCTTTTGAAATTCTGATACGTCCGAAAATTTTTCGAGCAGGAACCAAAACTTGTTTACATTATATTTCACCTTTTCAGTGTATTTTGGGAAGAAGGTGTCGCGTCTGACACTCGGGTCGGCTCAAAAGACTGACGACAGGCTGAGATTGATGAATCAGATTATTGCCGGTGTAGAGATCATTAAGATGTACGTTTGGGAAGTGCCGTACTCGCTGCTTGTCGAAAAGGCTAGACGGTAAGAGAACAACTGTCAAAATGAAGTCAGCAAACTGCTACATACACTATTTTCAGGAAAGAAGTGAACGTGATAAAAAAGTATTCGATCATTGAACAATTTGGCTTGACATTCGATATTTACGTTCCACGTGTCAGTTTATTTATCGCCATATTAACGTACGTTTTATCCGGCAACAATATCAACGCTGAGAAAGTGTTTATGATGTCAGCATTTTGCACTATTTTAGGAAGTTCTATGACCATTGGTTTCGCTTTAAGTAAGTTACTCTTTGACAACCTGACATCAAATTAACAGCTATATACACTAATTCAACTTTTAGCGTCGTGACTTGTTTACCATTTACTCACCACAAAATTTACCCCTCGTCACGAAAACGTTTGTTAAATTAATGAAGCAAATGTCGCGCAGGTGTTCATCAACTGGCAGAAGCGCTGGTGTCTGTCAAACGACTGGAGAAATTCATGATGTACCCTGAAGTCTCCACCGCACAGAAAATTCCGACGCAGGATGCAACGCAGTCGGTTCCTATTCACTTGAAAGACGTCACTGCCAAGTGGGACGAGTCGAGAGACAGCGACACGTTGCAAAATATCAACTTGACGGTTGAAGCCGGCAGTTTCATAGCGGTGATTGGTCAGATAGGCTCCGGGAAGAGCAGCTTGCTGCAAATGATACTTCGCGAACTGTCGTTGAAGGAGGGTGTTCTAGAAACGAGCGGAAGAATAAGCTTCGCGGATCAACGACCGTGGATTTTCGCCTCGTCCATCAGGCAGAACATTCTCTTTGGCCATCCGATGAACGAGGCTCGTTACAACGAGGTGATCCGCGTCTGTCAGTTGACGCGCGATATCGATTCGTTCACGCACAAAGATAGAACGATGGTTGGCGAGAGGGGGATCAATTTAAGCGGCGGTCAACGAGCACGAGTCAACTTGGCACGAGCGTTGTACATCGACGCCGACATTTACCTCTTGGACGATCCTCTATCAGCGGTCGACACGCACGTCGGCAGTCGTATCGTGGACGAGTGCATATGTGGCTTCCTCAAGGAAAAGACCAGGATCGTGGTCACCCATCAGATACAGTATCTGAAGGCTGCCGATCAGATAATCGTCATGAACAACGGCAGCATTCAAGCGAGAGGCAGCTTCGAGGAGTTGCAAAGCATGAACCTGGACTTTATGAAGATCTTCCAAGAGGTCGAGGACAAAAAGGAATCGAACGAGGCGAAAGCCAACAAGGAGAAGAGGCGAACGATGGACGAAACGATGGAGAAAGAAGAGGACGCGATCAAGGAAGAGGAACCTGTCGACGTGGCGGAAACAAGATCGAGGGGGAGAATGTCCAGTAAGGTTTTCCTTGCCTATTGCAAAGCGAGTAAAAACGTGTTTCTGCTTTTCTTCATGGCGTTGCTGTTCGTACTGAGTCAATCGATGGCCAACGGCAGCGACCTTTTGCTCACATTCTGGGTGAACACAGAAATGGCGTCGTGGACCGCGATTGAAAACGGCACGATGGACTTTCAATGGAACGGATCTCTGTCCCGCCAGAGTATCATTTATTTTTATAGCGGTATAACCGTGTCTATCGTCAGCATCTACATTGTACAAACGTTCGTGTACTACACGGTCTGCATGCGAGCCTCGAAGAATCTGCACACGCAGATGTTCCGTAGCATCGTACGAGCTGTGATGTACTTTTACAACACGAATCCTGCTGGACGGATATTGAATAGGTAAAAACTTGTAGCTTGCAACCAGTCGCGAGTAGTTGGAATTATAATAATAATACTTCAATAATAATTCAATTATTCTGTAATTGAAATAATAATTCAATTATTCAAAATTAGTCTCAATTATTGTGTAGACAAAATTAGACATAAAATAACATTCATTTGAACTGCGTACAGTGTCCAAATACTTACGAACGCTGTAATACTATTCGAGAAACATTATTATTTCCAATTCGAGTCGATATTAACAGTATCGTTTCTGTTTTAAGGTTTTCCAAAGACATCGGTATCATCGACAAGAAACTGCCTTTTACCATGTTCGATGTTATCGTAATGTTCCTAAGCTTCACGGGAACCATAGTGATCCTTGCTACGGTGAACGCGTGGCTGTTGATACCAACAAGCTTCGTCATCGTCCTTTTCTATTACATACGAGTCGTCTACATTACAACTAGTCGCGCTGTCAAACGAATGGAGGGTACAAGTAAGTAACATTTTGCATGTTCGACAACGAAAAACGATCAACAGCAACAACTTTCAGCCCGTTCGCCGGTGTTCGATCATGTGGGCGCGACGCTGCAGGGTCTAGCGACGATCAGAGCGTTCAAAGCTGAGAAGATAGTAACGGAGGACTTCGACAACCGTCAGGATCTTCACACATCGACGTGGTTCATATTTGTTTCCCTCTCGCGAGCCTTCGGTCTCTACATCGAGATATTCTGCTTGGTCTACGTGGCGGTGATTGTGATCATGTTTTTGGTGTTCGATGACCTCGCCATCGCCGGTGACATTGGTTTGGTGATCACGCAGGTGACCGGGGTCATTGGAATTTTGCAATGGGGCATGAGACAGACCGGTGAACTGGAGAATCAAATGACGTCTATCGAAAGGGTGTTGGAGTACAGTAACTTGGAGGAAGAGCCATTCCTCGAGTCCAGTATACCGGAGAGGAAGCCGCCGGATGAATGGCCGACGAAAGGTCTCGTCGAGTTCAAAAACGTTCGGCTGAAGTACGGGCCTAAAAGTGCTTACGCATTGAACGGCATCACTTTCGTGATAATGCCGAAGGAGAAAGTGGGTGTGGTCGGGAGAACGGGCGCTGGCAAAACGTCGTTAATTAGCGCCCTCTTTCGGCTAGCGTACATAGAAGGGGAAATTGTCATCGACGGTATGGCCACCGACAAAATTGCGTTGCACGACTTCCGTTCGAAGATCAGTATCATACCTCAGGAGCCAGTTTTGTTCGGCGGCAGCCTCCGACGAAACCTGGATCCCTTCGAGGAATATTCCGACAACGTTTTATGGGCAGCGTTGCAGGAAGTAGAGCTGAAAGAGACGATCGCAGAAATGGCGGCCGGTTTGAACAGCAAGGTGTCGGAGGAAGGGTCGAATTTTAGCGTCGGGCAACGCCAGCTGTTGTGCCTCGTCCGGGCGCTCGTCAGAAACAACAAGATTATGGTACTTGACGAGGCCACTGCTAACGTTGACCCGCAAACCGATTCCCTGATTCAGCAGACCGTCAGGAAGAAATTTATGGATTGCACTGTAATCACTATAGCGCATAGATTAAATACCATAATGGACAGTGATAAGATACTTGTGATGGACCAGGGTTGCCTAGTAGTAATTATACGTTGGATTATTTAGAAATTTAGACCGAAGGGACTTTGCTGCAACAAAGAGGCAGTCGGCGTTCGCTCCAAGTAAAAGTTTATTAACACGAGCCTATCATTATGAATTTTATAGCGCGTGTATCGACAATTTCTAATTTTCAATTAGCCGACAGTGAAGTTACTGCCTCGTTCTTGCTGCAAACTTTGCAACTGATTCGCTATCACCTTTTTAAGAAAACTTTGCATACATTATCTAGTTAGATTTATTTCACAATGTTATTAATTAATTCTTTCTAGGAATACGATCATCCGTACGTGTTATTGCAAAAGAAAGGATATTTTTACAGTATGGTGGAACAGACGGGGGCTGCGATGGCGAATACTCTGTCGGAAGTGGCAAAGGACGTAAGTGAGGAACGAAGCAGAAGACTGAAGTGCAGAAGGGAATTTTGAACGCTGTGTGAATTCATGTTTCAGTGCTTCTACAAGAACAACGAACCGTCATCTTGATAATGGGCCGAATTTAGAAACGTCTCAATGAAAGTCTTTTTCTACGTCTAGTTTATATTTTACTATTCCAAAGCTGAACGTCTACCTTTTCTGCCAAGTGCACAGGTCTGTTCGACAAAAATTCTGAAAGTACGGTGCTCACAGAGATTATTACGTACCTATTATTTAGTCTATGAGGTAACGACGATCTTTTGTATCGAAAGTATAATTTCAATAAAATTTCACAAGAATATTTCTTCGTTATTTCAATATTATTGAAACAGTGGTGATTCCTGTCGTTAAAAATATGTGTATGATACACGTAATTGGGTTCAAACGATTTCAAGTAGTATTAAAAAAAGAAAAAAAAAAAAAAAAAAAAAAGAAAGCCTTTCCCGCGAAGTAAGCCCTGTTTAGTTGGACAATTCTCAAATTCCACTCCTCAGAGGGATTGGAAATTGAGAATTACAATCCGAAAAACGCATTACTTTTCTTTGACCAATACGCCCTTGTCCTAACTCGAAAGATCCGCCGAAGCTTCCTGTCTTAAAAGTTCGAGAAAGATGACAAGAGGCTAGCAGCGGTTGATGCTACGACACTTTCTGTCCACGGTCCAGGGACTTTCCTCAGAGCATGAGAGAGTCACTGAGAACTCCGATTGTGGCTCCGTCACGTTACTCGAGGGAACTGCTCGATGTACTAAGGTTTAGAAGTCATATATATACTGACGACAGCGCAAAGTGTGTACTAGCGAGAAAGAAAGAGTGACGCTCAACTCGACAGAGGCGCACTCTGGAAATCTAATTTTTCTTTTCTTTTTTTATTAATCTCACTATCGTTACATTTGGAAACTGTAGAATTAAATTGAAATCATCCGGTAACATCTTCCCCTTTTATTTTCGAACATCAATATCCACATCAAAATCGAAAGTATTTGTTAAAGTAAAAATTTCAATACATCGAATACGTTACAGACAGTAAACATTGTGTCTCCCCTTGGTATTGCGAAATTTGTACCTTGGTGTTCAAGTTGAAGAAGAATGCACATTTAGGGTCACACAGGTTAACATAGCAACATACAAAATTCATGTACGAGGGAACACACGAACGCGTCGTGATGTCGGATAAGAATACAAAAATGACTACTACCTTCTCGCGTGTCAGCACCATTTGAATATACGCGTCGATAAAATATCACTCGATTAGTACCAAAAAACGATTGTGTGTAAAACAAGTGAAAGTCACACGTTGCGAGCAAAGTTCGTTCACGCGTGATAAAATTCATTTATATAAAAATATTTGGCGTGAAATATGTTCTCGATCGATCGGTAAATTTAGTAATCGTACCTGAAATGACACGAGCAATAAATTCCTTGTACTCTGTTGCAATACGAAACACCATCGACCGTCATAGGCGAGTTCGCGTGAATAATAATCAATCGAACCGCCAAGCATCATCGGCTTTATTATCAAAATGATTAAAAGACATACAAAATAGCGAAGTAATCTCTCATCCTAGACACATCGATCATTAAAATGAACACAGGCAAACGTGAAATGATCTGTCTTTCTTTGGAATGTAAAATGCGCGATTATTTTTCTTGTTTTTTTTTTCTTCGTTGTGCTTCGTCATTATTAACCAACGAGATTTAAAACGTTAACAATACGTAGAATTTGATTTTAATCGTGAGCTTTTGATTTCGTGTTCAAACACATTTTACCCGTGTGTATGTGTGTGTGTGTGTGTTGTGTGTGTTGTGTGTAAAATCGTTGGGACTGCACAAAACTCTTCCTCTTTTACTTTCATTCTTTTCACACTGCGTCTATTTTTTTCTTTTTTTTTTTTTTTTTGCTTTCTACTCTCTCATCTCTTTTTCTTCCTTTTGCTTCTCGTTTTACGTTTCTCCCCTTTTGTTGGACATTGTTGTTCCTAATTGATTTACTATTAATAGGAACTTTTACATCTAAACGTTCGTTGTACAACGTTCGCAACGTAAACGATATTCCTCGAACAAAATATCACAAATTTACGCTGAACATATTAATCAAAGGTGTCGAAATCTTAATCGTACGTAGATATACATTTATATAAAACGAGCGTAAATGTCGCGTAGATGTTTCAAATTTCATAACGGATGTTCACTTGTCCAGCTTTATAACGAAAGCCTCTCCCGGAGGTATGATGAGTTCCTTGAAATACACGTCCTTGTTTAATCTGTACGATGGACCGACTATGACGTAACCGCCGTAATAGAGGAAGGATAGATCCTTCGTTTGCGTCTGATTGCCTAAATTCGCTAAGAAGACGTAAGAATTCCGTCGTGGATACCATCTTTCTATTACAATCATCTCGTCGTCTGCGTACCTGCGAAAAGAAAAAAAAAAAATGACATTCATTTGAACAATTGTTGCAACACTCTTGCCAATAGCTTTGTCAAAAAGCGAGGTTCGTCGGAAATCGAAATTTCTACACTTCGTGTCTTTGTATCAAAGAGTAAGATCGTAGAAATTTTAAACGATTCATTATGTTTGTTTGGTTTTACCTAATATCACAGTTCGCCAGCACCTGATTCTCTTTTAGCACCGCTTTCACGTAGATAGGTGTCGTTTCCGTTCGGAGAGCAGCCATCTCAGCGATCGTACCGATCAAGCTCGACTCCAATGGCTTCGCAGATTCCGGAAGCCAAGCCGTAACACCGATGGGCGCAAATTTAAAGCCGGAACCGTCGGTTTCCTCCCAGTACATGGGCGCCAAGTTGTGCACGTGAGCAAGATCTTTGTGATCCTCGCATTCACAGTCCAGAATACCTATCTAAACATTAATCATAACTCTTAGAAAGCGTCGTTTATGACTGTCACTCAAGACTTATAGCTGTCGTACGTTACTTGAAAAAATTAACGTCGTGCCATGAGATATTGCATTACAGGGAGAGAAAAATAGGTACATTTTTGAGTATATGATTGTACCAAGTAAGACAAGAAACGTAACAGCTTCGACATATTAATATTATGGCAATAGTTTTGAAATTAATAAGGAAGAAAAATTCACAGGTGGCTCCAAAACCCAGTAAAAAGACCAGATCGATTACTAACGTGAACAATTATAAAACTCTATGAATGAGAAAATTCTATAAAGTAGAATTATAATATCTATTCTATAAAGTATAGTTTAAATATATCTATAAAGTATAATTATCTATAAATTACTTATATATAAATTAAACTATAAATATCTATAAAGTAAAGTTTATATATATATATTCTATCACTTATAGAATTATATTTTTATATTTATATTATATATAAACTCTATAATTTTATTATAAAGACTCTAAACTCTAAATTTTATTACATATAATAAACTCTATAATTTTATTCTTTAATTATAATTTTATATATATAAACTCTATAATTTTACTCACTTATAGATATTATAATTCTACTTTATAGAATTATATTTTTATATTTATATTATATATAAACTCTATAATTTTATCATAAAGACTCTAAACTCTAAATTTTATTATATATAATAAACTCTATAATTTTATTCTTTAATTATAATTTTATATATATATATATATACTCTATAATTTTATTCATTTATAGAGTTATATTTATAAAATATATATAAAACTCTATAAATTTCCCTGTAGCCTCCAATACTATATTTATCCTTAAGACAAAATAATATACTAAATTATAAATGCCTAAATTCTTTTCACGACATAGCTAATACGAAATACTATAAATACTACAAATCTTTGTAACACTATAAATCCCTAAATTCTTTTCACGACACAGGCAAATTCTTCCTACGTGTCGCAGCGACAAAACTTATGTTACATCCCGTCAGCTTATACCTCGTCTCCGTAGAATATATTCGGCGTTCCTGGAAGCATCATCCCTAACATTGTCGCGGCGATGGTGGCGTTCTTCACGCTAATGGTGGAAGCTATCCTCTTCGAGTCCACGCCACCGATCGACCAATGTACCCACGGGTAACCGGGCTTCTCGAACAGCACGCTGCCGGTAACGTCTTCGATCTGTCTCTTGATGTCCATCGTGCCGTTCGTCACGCGCAACGTAACGTCCACGAGGTCCATCCTCATCAGAATGGAGTTCCTCGCCGCCGGCGACCTCGCGGCGTTCAAAGCGTCCACGTGGCAAATGAGTATCCTCTCGGAGCCGAGGATCGACTTCCACTGTTTCAGAATGCCGGCGAACGGTTTCTCGTTCGCGTAGTGCTCCAGTCCTTTCAGGTAGAAGCCGTCCACTCCCCTTTCCAACCAGATTTTAATGGCCGTCGTCACGGGATTCTCCGACACGGGGTCATTGACGTGGCTCGATGTGAACGCTTCGCGTTGCGAGTTGTCCAGAGGAGGCGGTATCGAGGACAGCGCCTCGCGTATCGCCTGATGAAGCGACACGGAGGACGTCGTCGTCGACACTGCCTCCTGAAGGGTCGCCGCCGTTTCGCTAGCGTCTCTTCTCTCGCGCACCGCTTTGTCCGTTTTATTCGGCTTCTCCGAGGGCACGGTGGTCTCGTTGTGCAGGGTCTTGACGAACGGGTACAGTGGCAGATCGAGAATCAAGCTCATGTTTCGACGGTGAGTCTCGCGCACAAGCGTGGCGAAATCGTCCAACGTTCCTAACTCTCTGTTCAGGTCTGTCAGGTTCTCGATGTTCGCGTAATACTCGGGATAGTGGGCCGCCGGGAAGATGGAATTCAAACGGATCCCGCGCACGCCCAGCTTTTTCAAATAGTCCAGACGCATCGTGATGCCGCGGAGATCGCCGATTCCGTCGCCGCCCTTCGAGGAATCCTGGAACGATGCCGGGAATATCTCGTAGAACACGCTGCCTTGCCACCATTGGACTGGCGGGTCACACCTGCGGGAAACGAGTTGTTTAGATAGCGATACTATGTACTCGAACAGATAGAACTGTTTAAGTATCGTAAATGGTATCGCATTTACTTGGACGACATGCGTATATGAATGAATTAGATTGAACTGGATTTTATGGATTATTTTCGAAATTTGTGATTATTATAGAATTATCATAGTTACGAAATCGATTTTTTAAAACATCGAGATCGATCATTGTATTTTGTTATTAAAATATTTATTTTAGGTTTTATTGTAAATTTGATTTTAATAAAAATAAATTTTAAAATAATATTAATTTTTTTTTTAAATTTTACTTAATTAAATATAATTAATATATATATATAATTATTATTTATTATTTTAATAAATTTTTAAATAAATATGAAATAATTTATGAAATTATATTTTCTAATATTATAATTTTATTTTCTATACTTAATTTAAAATTATTATTCAATAAAATATCATTATATACAATTATTTTAATGTATATATATATTTAATAATGATTTTTATACTATATTAAAATATTATATTTTTTAAATAGCTTATAATAACAGAGCATAATATTGAAAATATTAATGAAATTAAAATTTTTTAAATATAATTAGAAAAATATTTTTGTTAAAAATATAATATTTAAAATAATGATATTTCATATAAATATAAAAATAATATTTATATTTAATTATAGAATTAAAATTTAAATTTTTATTTAAAAAAATTATTTTATTTAATAATTTTATTAATAATTAGAATATTTCTTAATTTTAATTTAATAAAATATAAAGTAAAAATTACATTTAATTAAAATTTAATCATTTAATTTTTTATTTAAATATTAATATATTTAATATAAATTATTAATTTATTATAAAATTAATTTTAATTATAAATTTCGAAATTTGTGATTATCATAGAATTATTATAATTACGAAATCGATTTTTTAAAACATCGAGATCGATCAAATAAATATTTTTAAAAATACTGACTACTGACAGTTTTAAATACGTCGATTGTTAAAATAAGCTACGTTTGGCAAGAAATATCTTCTATTATCCTAGTTATAATACTAAACATATTCTTAACTGCAGTAATTTCATAAAACGAAAACTTGTATTTCTTCATTTAACGAACAAGCGTAAATGAAAATTAAGAAACTCACGAATATAATATATAAATTTTTATACGAATGTAAAGCTGAAACACTCGATGATATTCACGATCCATGTTTCCGATTTACTCTTAAACGAGAAGGAATACGACATTTTAAAATAATATTAATTTTTTTTTTAAAATTAAGAGTGTGTAATATTAATTTTTTTTAAAAATTAAGAGTGTGTAATATTAATTTTTTTAAAAATTAATTTTTTTTTTAATTTCTGAGTCTGACAGAGTCTGACGTTGTTCTCCAGCAGAAAATCACAGCAATCGGAATTCGAGAGTTTCGAAAATTCTAAAAAATATTAAAAAACGAACCGTCTGTTCTTCGTTCTGCGGGCACTTACTTTCTTGGCATCGTGGCGATTACACCGATTACGAGCGCTACGCATCCGGCGAGCACCGACATCAAAGACCAGAAACAAGTCTTCCGTATGAGTGGCCAGTTCCATTTCATGAAGCGATAGTCCTTCGACGGTTTCGGTACCACTAGCTGTATCCCGACTAAAGGTGGCTTTCCTCCATTCTCCTGATTGTAAAACTAAACAGTTACAGTTTACGTTCATAAGGACGTTAGGAAGCAGCAAGCGATTAGTGACAAAAAGAAGGGCAGGGGGCGGGAAGAACACAAAATGATCAACGCGATTCCCTCCACCATGATCAAATTGACCAAGTGCTGTTCTGTAACATTGCCATTACTAGACTACGGATTATCGTCCGTAGGAAATTTTCAACTGCAAAATTACACGGGACACGGAATACGAGAACATGTTCATTGTTATTAATTATATGTATGAAAATTATTATCAAAGTGTGAGATTTGTGTCTTGGCGCGAAACAATTTTTTCTTTCTCCTTTCTTTCTTTTTTCTAAAAATTTTATCCATTAAATTACGTTCCGAAGAACACAAGAATTCGCACAAGATCCGCAGTTTAGCTATCGGCATGGTTGGGCATCGATATCGAAGTGCAATTACCAGCATCGTGGGCAGAGCAACAATCTGGGTCATTCGCGAGCATTTTCAATCTGGATATCGACGATCTCTCTTTGTTTCGGATCTCCGATTCACCGGGGTGTAAGTTTTCAAATTGCTATCGATGCTGAAGAGAGTGATGATAGATATGTACACTGTGTTGTTGAAACAATGGCACGTGGTACTGGTGGAATATGCGCGCACGAAACTGAAGATGCTACCGATTTTAAATTTTCATATTGCCAACGGTGTCGATTTAAATTTTCAGCTTTGAGAAGATTGTATCTTGGAAAAGATACAACTTTAACAATGTCTTATAATTGATAATTATTGTACAATCGTATGTCACTTTCTGAAAAGATACACTTATTATAAATTTTGATACTTTAATGTTTATAAAAAAAACGTTTACATTATATTAAAAACATTTCTACAAGTTCCCAGAAATTTGAACGCAGCCTCTTCGATAGTAAAATCTTCAATAGGCAAGTCCTCTAAAGTTTCTAACATCCATGACACTTCTAAAGGCATTGCACATGTCAAAATTACATAACACCAAGGATATTAAATTTTCTTTTGCTTTTCAGTCAAGAACCAGACGATCAACGCGTCGAAAATCTTTCAGACTATTAAACTAATACGAAAGCAACGTGATTGTTACGGTATTTGTAGAGCGGGATTAAACTATTATTCATTCATCAGCACGTATTGGTAACGGTGTCAAATATGTTCGCTTATTTCTCGTGATAGAGATTTATGGAATACGTACGACAAATGTATTGCGTTAGCAGTATTTGGCAAAGTGATCTTTCTATGTGCCAAGCTGACCAAAACGCACTGACGCGAGTGACAGAACTTTTTAGACAAATTACGATACGAAACCTATGAAAATAGAGCTTTAATTGACGCGAAGTAGACTCGTTATTGGGAAATACTTTTAAATATATTTTAATATTTTACTACCAGCTCAATATGTTACGTATTCAGCGATTAACGAAAGTGGCGTTAAATCTGAACAGAGTAAAAATAGATTCACCTGCAAATCGGATCGTTTTAATATCTACGATACGGTTTCTTATTACGTTGGCGACTAATAAATTGTAGTTTAAATATATGCAATATTTCCCGAGAAATCATCTTATATCATCTGCGCGTGTTTTACGTGCATTGTACAACACGTGGATAATACGTCATTTTCTACGATAGAGTTTCTGCTTGCCTAGAACGTTTCTGTACAACGTCATAAAAGATTTAATATGAACTATCAGATTATATAAAAAGGATATTTATATAAAAAGTAAGTCAATAAACGAGATACGCCGTCATAAATGTCGTGTAAATCTTAGATTAAATGAAACGTGAAGAGAGGATAGATATAGAAGGGTGAATTTGAATGAAAAGAAATCGATAATAAATAGGGTAACTTCCCTCTAGTATCAAAGATGCGATCATTGTGTCCAGAATAGAAGAGTGTCAGTTTTCGTATTATTTAAAGGTGCATTAAAGGGTTTGCAGTGTCAGTTTTTGTTAATTACGTTCTCGAAGATTTTCACCCCTTATATTCACGTGAAATTTTAAGATCTACACCTTTATAAATTTCTTTCTGCGTCTATTCATTTATATCATGTTCTGATTCATTCATTTCACCGTCAGAAATTAAATTTCTGTGCTGGACACCATTTGTTAAATAATATAATGAATCTTTACAAAAACGATTTTGTTTTATAACACGTTAGTAAGTAACGTGTCTTCTTTACGTTCATTTTAAAAGAAAAAGTGAACGAGCTTGTTTTTTGAAAAGATAAAATTTTTAGCATACATTCGTCATTCGGAAGGCAATTATTATTTAAAAAAATGTGAAGAATTAAAAAAAGTTTTACAATAAATTTGCAACAACAAATTTTTTATCCTTGGAAACAAATATGCAAGATTTTTCTTTAGGTATGTACAGCAATTCATTAACGATGCGAAAACTTGCGTAATCTCTGTTGATGTACGACCAAGCTAGAATGCGGATGTTTAAGCAAATGCATATTTTGCTTTTGTATCTTTTGCGTATTTACATTTTTTTCGTGCTCATTTGCATATTTTCCGTGCATATTTGCAAATGCAAACACGCAAATATTAAACAATAGGTGAGCATACGTGAGAAATAAGTACATACCCACGAATGATAGGCAAATATATATACGGATCAAATATTTGCATACGTTTCATCTGCTTTTTGTACATTTTTCATAAATATCCGCCGATAATCCACTAGCAAGATTTTCGTCACCGGTGGACTAATAATCTGATGTATGAAAAAAAAAACGCTTAATTATGAGAATGAGGACTGTATGTACATATGCATGTATATAGCGACGCGTATATCAAAAATAAATGCGCGAGACGCGTGAATGCAACTGAACTTGACACAATTAGAACGAAGATAGAACAGGTGATCGGCCGTGGCGAAAACAAAGCGTGAATTAGCGAACAAACAACACTCGTCAAAGTTTTTATTAACGCAAAAATTGGACAAAACTTTCCTGTTAGAGATTCGTATGTTTGGACGTTAAAGTTGACAGCAAGCCAATACGCAACACACGCTTTTTTTACCAACATCTTTTATTAGCGTGTCGACACTGTCTGCGTTATTCGTAATGAGGGTATATACAAAGGAATTTAGCGATTTACCACTGTGCAATCCATAAATATGCAAAAAGCGTAATAGCACAGACGGTCCGCAACGTGTGTGTGTGTGTTTATTGCGGTAATATAATTAACCCTCTGCTGGCTCGACGTCGTATTTCATCACATTCATCTTTCCGTATATCACCGAGCACGTGAGGTTCTCTGACAGTTCGATTTATGCAACGAACTGTCACTTATCACCGATTGAAAGATTCAAAATATAATACAAGTAGTAGTAGTAGAACTGCTAAGATGAATGTTGATACGAAGGAGAGAGAGATTCATCGAACCGTAGAGGGTTAGAAAAAGAACTGTAGATAATTATATTTCTGTACAGAGCATAATCAATGGTATGGTGGGACAAATACAGCTAATTATTGCACGTGTAGTTGATATTTTAACGTTTGGGTCGTTTGTCTTCATCTCTCCAAGTTGCTTCAATTCAAAGTTCAAGTGAAAATCGTTCACTCGAAGGACATTTTAAAAGATGACAATTAATTCCAATTAATTAATAGCAAAAGTTGAAATTCAAGTTTCAATTAAATGACGAATGATAAGAGTTCTAGTGAATGAACACATCTATAATAAAATACAAACTCTGAATGGAGGAATTACGATCGAACATCAAATTAAAATCCGAAGATCTATCTCAAGATGTTGTAAATACAAATTTTTAAATAAATAATGATACAATTTTTAAAATTTTATATATATATATATATAATATGTAAAATAATATATGATAATATATGTATATGAAAATTCTATATATATATATATATAATATGTAAAATAATATGTGATAATATATGTATATGAAAATTTTATATATATATATATATAATATGTAAAATAATATATGATATGTATATATAATATATATATAATATATGATAATATATGATAATATATATATATATATATATTAATACAACATGATTATATTATATTATATATTACATATATATGATTATATATTATATTATATATCTACGAATATGTATTATATTAAATATATTATATATGATTATATATTATATTATATTGCATTACAACACAGTGTGATATATTTTCTCGAAATGATTCCCAATTCCCCGAAATAAACCATGTCGAAACACCCATTTTCGGTGTATCGTTAACATTTAGAATTGAAACAATTGGCACCCAACACGTCTAACAATCTCTGTATCTGTACATTTTCGCTGTATCTGTCCCACCAGGGTTTATCTCGCGACGCCAGCGTTCCTTTTCCCAGCTGAAAGGAATCACGTTACCAGTAATCTTTCGTCGAATGCTTACCAGAGCTTGGGCATCGGGCGCGAGATGCTGATAAGCTGTGTTCAGCTGTGTCAAGAGCTGTGCACAAACGGGCTCGTTTGTGTCACTGCTGCTCCCGCTGGTCGTCGATTCCACCATCGGATCTCGCGAGCTTGGTTCTGCAATTAATACAACGACACTTGAAATAATCTTGCGGCTTGTAGATCGGCGATATCGAAATTAGAAGAAGATAGAAAAAGAAAAAAAAAAAGAAAAGAAGCCTCGGGCGGCTCTCTTGAATTTCGTAACTGTTAACGTTCGAAATGCTTGGATCGTCGACCATTGTTGTTCGTGGCACAGGGCACGCAGTGGACGTCGAGGCACGCGTCGATTCCCGACGGTTGTTACGGCCAGACTTCATTAAGATTAATTTGTCACTTCAATTGAAACCGGATCCCGTTAAGGCACTTTATCGCCGGCTCAAGTGCCGTGCATATAAACGCGACGCCATTACATAAGGTTGCTCGAGAATGACGAACGTATTTAATGCAAGTGAGTGAGTACTCACGCGATTCGCGTTGCTCGATAGTATGGTGAGTACCCATTCGTCGACCATTTTCTTCGATCTCGTTGCGCGAATTGCCCGACGAGCGTGGAGTTGTTTTTGCGTGAAATTGGAAGGGAAAGGAAATTACGTCGGGCAATTGCGGAGGAAGGCAACAATCGTGAAAAAAAGTGTCAAAAGATTGTTCCATGTCTCTGGAATTATCTCGCAGCTTCGCAATTGTACCATTGAATAATTGTGAAATTTTCTTTTACCTCTGAACTGGTTGTTTTCTGCTGTTTTAATTTATACAAAGTTGCAGTAGAAATGTAATATTCTGTTGAGAGATCAAACGTAATAAACACAAACAGTAGCAGAGCAGTAACTGCATTACAAAGTGTCATCAGTTCAGGTATTAGCGACTTTACCGAAGCTGTAAAAAGTTATATCTGTTTAGCACGAATTGATTTTTTTTTTTTTTTTTTAGCAGATATTACCTTCCTCCGTAGTTATGTAATATCGCGAGTTTTGCCTTTGGTTACTTGTAAGAAGACAGTGCGTGCTTAAATATAGATGATTATAATTATAATTAAAGTATAATGACGATGAAATAATATGATAACGAGAGATGATGAAGATAAATAATAATTACATCTATCTTATGGGAGTTCAAATTAAATTTAATCTCTACAAATATTCTCAACACCACAGAGAGAACACAAGAACCATAAAACAATTATAAGCAGTTCCATTGCACTAGTTACACACACACATAAGCAAACTTAACGAATTGATAGATTGTGACTGACATGTTATTCGTATGATGCTGCGACAAAGATTGGCTTTAGACAACTATTAAGAAAAAAAAAAAAAAAAGAGAAAGAAAAAGTGCACAGACATAGAGATTGAGTACACATAATCAATGAACGCGCGTGACATGAAAAATGATTCTCTTCAAAATTGATTGTTAAATTATTTAAACCTTCCCTGATGTTACAACTGTGTTGGGAAAAGAAAAAATTAATTGTATCGACACAAATCGGGCTTGAAATTTTGAAAAGTGAAATAAATGCGACGCTTGTAGGAAGTCTGTTCTAAATTCGATACTCTAGACTGGGGAACAACTCTCCCTGAAGTTCATTACCAAAATACCTACCACCCACGTGCTTCGTAACCATTTTTTAAATATTCAACTGGGAGAAACATAATACATTGGTTTTCGGGCTGGTTTATTTTCATTTCTAACATAAGCTCGCTCTTATTGATTGACATTACTTGAAATACCAGATGCTAAGCTCCGAAATTGTCAAGAGGGAGTGATTCTTCCAATTTTATTAATTTTGATTGTAGTATGTCAATACCTTATAAATATGCACAATTTATTCGCGAAATGCTTAAAATAATATTCATTATACCATAGTCTATAAAACAAATTTTTTTAATTTAGATACAATATATACAATATTACGTGTTGATTATTTTTTTTCTTTTTATAAAAATCAGTCTGTTTGAATGCAAAATGAAAAATAGCAGAGGATATAAGGAATTAAATTATAAAATTTATTCGTTTCGATTAATGTTAATGATCTACGATAAACATTAGAATTTCAGTTGAACTGCTTTCAAGTTGGACTGTTTTTATCTTTTCTTTTTTCTCACTTCTATGTTTGTTCAAATATTGCGCTCAAAAAAGGCCGCAAGCGTACCTTTTAATAAATTATGACGTGATCGTGTCTGGATCCAAATTTGTGTAAAGAGCACGCGATAAAACGTTTATGTACTTTCTTAAAATAAACTAACTCTCTTCATAACCATCTATAGGTCAGCGGTTCTTCTCGTAATTTAATATTAATCCACGGTACATCGAATTTCAAACCAAGTACATTAATTATTTCATCCTTTGAAACTTATATGTAACGAGTATTACATGAGTAACGAATTCTTTTTGTTCTTTACGATTCAAAAATATCCACGTTACATCCGACGTTTCGCCTTTGCTGCGACGTTAATAAAAATCAATTATTGCAAACGACATTTAAACGACGCTAACGTCTTACGTTACGATTAAAACATGCACAAAATTAAAAGAATAATTATCGTTTACCAAGCAGTCGAGGCAACTGCCAGACAGTATAACGTTACCAGCGTTAGTATACAAGAGATTGCAACTCAATAAAGAGGACAATAACAAAGAAACGTACACGATTAATATCGTCAACCGTGTACGAATTAACTGAAAATGTGCCAAACTACCAAATGAAACCTACCATCGTTCAGCGTTCTGCTCGAGCTGTTCACTATATTCATGAACTCGTTAAGCCCGTCCTCTTTATTAATGTTTTCGAGCGTCGGCGGCGGAATCGATTCCACGGGATTCCCTTCCGCGGAAACGAAGATCTTGTCGTCTTCCAAGGCATTGTTCGGTTGCGTGGCCGGTGGGCTAGGAGTTAATAGTGGACAATCCGACGCCTCTTCATCCTATGTAAAACGACACGCGTCCGATCTGTATTACATCACTCTCCTTTCCAATATATTCCGTTTCTGTCTTTTCATTTTTTACTCTTTTTTTTTTTTTTTTTTGTTCGTTTCGGTTTCTTTATTATTCACACACGCCCTTTTCAAAGAATAACATAAAATAGCAAAACAGATTTGCAATGTAAAAGATAGAAACATATACGAGAGCAGACGAGCGATAGAAGTATAAAAGAATTTCAGACAACTTTGTTTCTCAGACAAGAAAGAGAGTAATTTTGTGATATTTAAATGCGTGCTGTTTCCTTCTCATAGTTGATAATTTTATAGTTTCATTGATATTATTTTTATTACTATTTTATTACTATAGAATATCGATCGTGTTTATTAATTACTCGCTTCTCAAATTATTATTATTATTGTTTTTTTTTTTATATCGATTCTCAAAATTTCAATTTCAATTATTTTTAGAATCTTGCCATTATCCTCAGATAACTTGTAAGTACAAATGATTTCTAAGATCGTAATAAAGAACATGGCGGAGTTCACGAGTTAGTCAAATACTAATTACTCTTGCTATATTCTTTAACATCATCATTGAAAATGTCTAATAAATGTTATGTTTGTCAGTATGTTTTAAAATTCTTCAATTAATTCAATTTAATGCGACCAATATTCCACAGTTAGAACTCAATATGCATCTACTTCGTTTATCACTCCTATCGCTTATCTGAAATCAAATGTCAGTGCCCAAGCGCATTACCTATCGTGTATAAAAGAAGGATTAAAGAAAAACGGTATCGCAGTATATAAACGGTATAAACATTATATACATTTTTAAAGCAAAGCACGTGAAATTATCTGATCGAGATTAACTTAAGCGATCAACCAATTTCGGGTAAAAATTATTTGTATTGTAATTGCGTAACGTCTCGGTTGCATCTCGGACGTTGATGTCAAAGAAGTTAAAAAAAAAAAAAAAAAAAGGGAGTCTTGGAAAATCATTTCAAGTTATGGGCGCTATTGTCGGCACATGCTATTAAACGTACCTAGATTGTACATAACGTGGCGTTCGTGAGAGAAAACACAAAAAGAACGAAAGAACAAAGCTACTTGTTATTTCTGTCGAACACACCTGTTGGTCTTGATTTATAATGAGTTGCCGCGAACTCGTCGAGGACGCAAGTTCGATCGGCAAAACCCCCAAAAGGCCCTCAGGCTTCTGGATATTCATCTCTGTCAACGTAGAAAAAATCGAATTTGTTTTATCCTCTCCAGTAATCTTCCACACCAGGTGTAAGCAAGTTCACATGAATGTCCAGCAAAAACGTCCGAAAACGACACCACGGTTTCGCTCATCAGAAACCTTTCGTCCCGTTTCCCGTTCAATTTTCGATTGTTCTCACTAGTTCGACGATATCTCTGTCTCGTCCTTCTCACGCACAATTTCACAGCACGGCACAATTTTACTCTCGTCAGTTCGTTTCTTCTTTCGAAGGGATATATCCTCGTGTCTGAATCTAGTTGTATACAAGCACGTAGGAAATGAAAGGAATGCCAAGTGGCATTTTTCTGCGCCTCGAGTTTTCGCACGACGGCAGTATTAACAAGGGGACTTTAACTGCAGCTGCACATACCGCGACGAAACGCGATCTTTACGAAGCGAGCACGGTGCACGAAGCAATATGCACGCCCGAACGAAACGCGATCCACGGTCGTCATATTTACGAACTGTACGCCGACTGGTAAAGTGCGACGACTATTGATCGAGAAATTCTATGAACGACGCGTTTCGCCGAGCCACGATTTTCTCCCCTAATCCATTAAACGGGATCGTTGAAAAGGGCTGTCCAAATGATCCTCGGGATTCGTCATTGTTCCGCTGTCGCGCTCCTCCGGCGAGTATGCTTTGTTATTACGTCATATATATACCAGAGCGTGTATTTTTGTAAAACGGAAATTATACGACCGTGGTTTTTTTTTTTCTTATTAGACTTCGAACGTTCAGGCATCGACGGCGAGATTTCAATTTGCAGAATCTCAGCGTACGCAGATCGAACGTGTGACGCGGAGAAGTGCAGAAAAAAAGAAAAAGGAAAACGAATATATCGGAATTGCGTCAGAGCGGCTGTTATAATTAGACTGTGGATGGTTGTGCGTTTATGAGAAATTTTGAACGTGTAGAAATACGCGCAATGTAAATGTTTGGTTTATTAGTTCTTGCAAGGTCACTGAGAAATTCAAGATGAGCTTGACTCCATTATGCAGAAAAAAAATGATGTTCGTCGGTAGATTATGAGTGCTTGTGCGTTTAACTTGATTTGAAGATAAAAATGTAGAAGTACACACAATGCACAGAATATACGATAGTGAAAGCGTGTAAAATATTCGACGTGAACAATTTTTATAAGGTGAATTTGGATAAACGTCGCACAATCTAGTTATTACAGGCATGAACAGGTATAAATACAATGTTAGTTAATTGAGCTTAATTTCCTGAGCTAATGGAGCTAAGTGTGTTTAAAAATTATGAATAAAATCGTGAAAATGTCGCTTAGAAATTTTTGGCGACTTAAGGAAAAATATATTGGATTCTTTGTGACGCTTCGCGTGCGTGCGAACACTACCAGTGAACAAAGTGCATAACGAAAAATCTATCCTAATTTGAACCAGTGTAAATTTTGATGATGCAATCAAATGTGGCCGCGTGACGAATTTCAACAAGGCTGTTGATTCAAACATTTACGCTTGTTCGTTGAATGTGTTTCTAAGAATAAGAGGGGTCACGCTGATTCTATGTCAATTTAGTTTGTAACGGACTAATTGCAAAATAAACATTTGTACACGTGCAAGACATTCGCGTTCGCCATTTTTATGAATGTGTGATAGCAATTATAAATAAACGGCAGAAAATTGTTTACAACTGCTATGGTACAAAAGGTGCAATAGTGAAAAATCGTGTGTAATAATTCGAACGGAATGTTACTGTATTTTCCAATGTTTTCACTAAACTGTGGATGCTTGTGCAAGTTCATAACTTTTTATGAATGTAATCAAAAAAATAGACTCGAAATGGAATTTTGTTTCATCAGTTGAATCTGCGAGTGTTTTACCTTATACATTTACATATTGTGTTTTGTGCATTTCTACATTTTATTGTATTTTATATATTTTTCCAATGAAATTGGAGCATTCTTTCCCTCCAAATGTACGCGATTAAATTCTCCATGAACGCGTCAACATCCACATTCCAGCGATTACATAAAGCTATCGTTTCCTGTAGGAAACCACTTGCGCAATATCTGTCACGCGCCTTTCATTATCAATGCATTCAACAAGATTTATTCATTATCAACAGGAAATGTGATTCTACGTCATCTACTGTCTCAGTAGCCGATAAAAATTAGAAATTATCCAAGAAATTCGGACTTATCCAATTTACCTGTAATACGGTCGGTTACCACGTGACAAAGACGACATCGGCAGAAGACCTAAAACACATATAGAACCGTTCCTCGAGAAACCTTCACCCCCGGAAAAATCACAGAAACTAACCAAGAGATTCGCTTCGAGACCGGTCGCTGACTCAATATGTTTGATACGTCACGACTATCGTTCACTACGTGTGCGATTCTCCGCTACGGAGGAACCTACCAACGAAGCAAACGACAACAAAATATCACTACCGAGGACGATGTATGTGCTTTCGGATGTTGATGACCATCCTGCTGTCCCCAGCCGTAGAGAGAATCGCGTGCCTCCGCGTAGTATATTTAGCAACACCGTTTCGTTCCGTTTAGTCCCGTGGTGTCTCGCTTTCCTGACCGAGACGTTCGCGCCCTCCTCGAGTCTGCGCTCTTGCCGATGTACGTGCAATTCATCGTGTCAACTGCGACGATTAGAGGCTCAATAACCTCGATGTTACATCAGTTTCTATCGACATTAACAATAATCCATGGGGCAATAGGATTGTTCGAAAAATTCGCTTAGAATTCATTCGAATTGTAACAACTTTGTAGGTAAAGCATTGGAAGAGTAATGTGAAGGAAATAAGCTGCAGAGGAAAATAAAGAGTTATATAAGAATAAAAAAAGAGCTATTTAGTTATCAACTCAGAGAATTCAAGAGTTAAATTAATTAATCGATCGATGTAGTGTGATGCAAGTGTGTAAATTAATTAATCGATCGATGTAGTAATTGCAATTTGTATGAAAACAAATTGTTTAAATCGTAAAATTTTTGCAAATCGCAAAATTAAAATTCTGAATAAAGTTTGATAATTTGTTAATGTTTCAAAATCTTTTTTTTCTGGCTCCTTAAAGAATGTTAACATAAATACATGCAGGTTGCCAATTTCATTTTTTATCGACAGTAGTTATATGAGGATATGATCAAGTGCATCTAGTTTGCGATAATATGTTATAGAGGACGACACTTTGACGTTTTAATATTATTATTACTATATTACAGGGCATCCTACGCCCCCCTGCAGGCAGTATCACCGACTGATGGCGCCACCATACCCAAATAGAAGCACTTTGCTGTAATTTAGAAAAAAACCAATAAAGAGGAATAATTTGTCAACTTTGGAAATTGTGTCGTCCATTTAAGACACCTAACTTTCATTTTATGCTCCATTTACAGTTCAGAGTGTACTAATAAAAATTTTTAAATTTTGTACAATAGATCAAAAGTTCTGTGAGAGGGTTGAATTTCTCGCAAACTACATTGAATGTTGGAACAAGGGTTGTTTGTGAACGTAGTCGGTGTTACCATCTTCGAAACATATACGTAACAAATGCAAATTATTGGTGTAAATAATTAAAATTAATTATTTTCTTTATTATGAATACATAGGATTTAGTTCTTCCATTTCGCCACAACGCGACGCTAGTGTTTGTTATCCCATAAAACACAGAAATTTTATGTTATTAGAATAACAATTATAGATTTGTCTATTACTAAATAATTTTCAACAAATTATAAACGTTTGTGCTCTGAGTTCATTAAGCATAACATTATATAACATACTCAAAAAATTAAACACGTGTACAAGTGTAATAAACACTTCCGAATATAATATTCACACAAACGACAATGTTTGCTTTTCATAAAATTCTTATTAATAATTAAATTTGTTTCGTGAAATTAACATAACGTACAATTAAAAGTGTTCCAGTAAGAAATACAACTATAAATGGTATTGAAGATGTGCCATCTTTAATTAAATTCTATGTTTATTAATTAATAGTTAATTTCGTTCGATTAAGCTAAATTAATGCATAAGATTATACACAGATATTCATGTGTAAATATGTACGACATACTATGCTTTTTGTTGAAAGTATTCGTGTAGAATACTGCTTTTCCAATAAATCGATCGAATCGTATTTTCGCGCGCTTATACCTCACCCCTCCAAATTAGTTCATGGCGCGAATTTATTGGTGGACGGGTTACTGTATTGTTGATCGTCGACTCGTCAAGACGTGTTACTCTGCGTGATGTTTATTGACTGCGGGAAACTTTCATCAATATCTCTTCGACGTTCGTATTCACATTAACTACGTTAGCTTCGTTCGATCAAGGTACTTTCTACTCAGTAATTTATCGAATATGACTGTATTTTATAACTAAATTATTCTTTCCTTGTTGATCGTTTTTTTTGTCATGAAAGTTTCCGAAAGTATTTTGGTCATAAAAGTTTCGATGTGACTTGACTTGATTTCGATGATTGCTCCTCTAATTTTATATAACTTGTTCCTTTGGTACATTTATCTAGAAGTCTTGGTTTCCTTTTCTACAGATTACTGGTAAATTGCGAGGGAAATTTCGAAGTTTCAGAGGGCGCCATGAAATCAAATATGGCGCTGTGGAATTCAAACGGACGTCATTATAATTATTCATAAATCCGGTAGAGTTTCATGAAGACATAATGCAATTTGATTTATTGCAGTGAAGACAGAGGTATTTATATATGTTCTTTTTTTTATTGCATAATGTTGTTAACGTTTGCTCGATACTTAACCGATATATGTATTTGCTTCATAATTTATATACAATATTACAAAAGTTTATAAAGGACACTAACAATAGGATGAAAGTCGACAAGATTAAACGAGCTACTCATTTAGGTTATCTTCTTTTTCTTCAATTATTATTAATTAATAAAATCTAATTTTGACAATAGATTTCCAATTCTTATAGTAATATATAATAACATATAGTATATATTATAGTAATATATAATAACATATAGTATGTATTATAGTAATATATAATAATATATAGTATATATATACATACATACATATACAATAATATATAGCAATTAATAAAAATTATAATAATTTCAATATCTTTTAGAATAAGTCACAGTGTAATTCAAATTTTAATTAAATCATATTTAAATATTCGTATGAATATTTTCGTTTCTCTTTAAGAATTTTTTATGAATTTTGTGTATTTGAGTTAGACCAGAGTTTTTTTATTTTTTATTTTCAGTTGATATGTCGTGCGAAACGTGCGATTACAGCGCCCCAACGGTGAAATATGCAATATACTTCCTACGATTCTCGAACGTGATCGATATTTCTTACTTTTCGACTTTTAAGCGGGATGCATGGCGGAAGAAGCACACTCCATCTGTAAAGAAAGAAGTATTATCCAGGAGAATCACTCAGCAGAAGTATCATCCAGAAATTCTCAGGTTGACATTTAAATCAATAGTTGTTAGATTTGTGTTTGTATTTTGAATTTTTAAGACAGAACGTGCATTTTTCAACTTCTTGGTAAGACTTAACCTTCAACTCTAGGTAAGATTTAACCAAATAATTATTACATATAATTTTGAACAATTAAAGAAATAATGGCATATGAATATATAAACATATCATACCAGGCTAAAAATAATTTATAATTTTATATCAAAATTTAATTTCAATTTTAACCAGTACAAATATTGTAACTTTGTAATATGACTAACTCATTGCTTTATTTATTATATAAACATTTTCGAATATTTATAATATAATACATGATATATTACTAATGTGCATATTTCACTTTAATAATATTCAGAGTTAATTTCTACAAATATTTCTGCAAATATTGAGAAATATTTTATAATTTCCAACTATATATATTTAATGCATACTTAAGTTTATAATCATTTTCTGGAAAAATAGCACTGTTTTCAAAATGAACGTACTCCTTGCCCTTCCCCTTTTAACCAGCTTTATTTTCAGAAAATTTTTGTGATCGCGTGCAATGCGTTTGGTAGAATCAGTGTTTGTTGCGCAATATTTTAATATTTTTCTGAGCAGAATGGCTCTCATAAATCAGATGATTAATTTATTTGAATTATAATTTGTGAAGTTAGAGTCAGTAAGTCCGCCGATTGATAGTCGCTCGTTGATAGTCTTTTATTTTTCTTTTCTTATATTTTTTCTTATTCAACATTCGTTTCCGGTATATTAGAGTCAGTGCTCAAGAGGATAAGGTCTCTCCTGGAGATCAAGATCGTAAGTAGTTTTTATATAGTATACTTCACTTTACTCAATTCTTCAAATTTAACAACAAAGTGTAAAGTTTGACATTTTGTTACAGACGCTTCACAGCATCAATTTTTTGGCATATTTTGGGGAATATCCAACGGTGGCTGCAAAGCCAAAAATGTAAGAATCTCTCATTATCTCCACCTTAAGATTTTGCTTTGCTTGTAAACATAAATTCTAATGTTTAATGTTTTGTTACAGATTTTCTACAATCTCCACTTCCCCTAATCTTTTGTGGATCTTACGATGCTTCAAAAGCTAAAAATGTAAATATTTAGCATGTTGTATTTAAATTATAGCACTCTTTCTATTGAAATTGAATGTAAAATTATAATTGTAAAATAAAAACACTTCAAATTATTAGTTCGAATTTTTATCATTATTAAAATTTAAATTTTCACGAATAACACTGTGTCTTTAGGAACAAAATATTTTGTTTTTCAGGAAATTTTTCACGGCATTCACTTCCACCATGGGGATGAGGGTCTTCACGATAACTTTCCCAGCATCGATGATAACGTTCTTCACATCTGTCGCGTGAGTCGCATGCATTTATGTTCCTCCGGTCATTCAACCATGTCGTAGGACGAAAGATCCGAATCGGCACGAGTGACTGGTTGTATACGTAGAGTTTTTGACGAGCATAGTGACCGCGGATATTTTTTATATCTGCGAGTAGTAACATTTTTTTCAGGTGTTTTATGTATTAGATCAGGATAGGGCTTCTTGCACATCGCGATTTTAATAATTAGAATATATATATTTATAGTAATTACTTATAAAATCAAAATATCATCAATATAAATGTTTGCAAAAGTAAAATATTCATATGAATAGATAAATTATAAATATTTATGAATAATTATTATTAAAATTATTTCGTTTGAGCATATCATAGTAGAGAAGATGGATGTCCTCCAACTTCGTTGCTATGAAAGATGCAGTTATTACTTATTGATATTGGTGATATATTTTGTTACAATAATTAATAATTTTTAATTTCATTTTCTCTTTTATGATAGTATTAAATGACTTAATTAATTGAGTTTTAAAATTATGAGCTTCAATACAATTTGAAATATATAGTAGATTAGAATTCTTTCCGTAGAAAAATATATAAAACTTTATGTGTAAGAAGCTACTTCGCGACAGTCAGATTTTTGAATCAAGGCAACAAGTTTGGACATTACTTTTGCATTTTCGAAAATGTGCTTTGATAAAGAAATCGCCTGAGGTTATTTCTATTAATATTTGATTTAGAATTAGTTGTTTGATTTTGATTGCTTGAGTCAATTATTAGATTTCATAATATCTTGTTTAATAAATTCAGTTCTTGCCCATTGTCTTTATTTTTGAAAGAATAGAGTCATTATAGTTTGAAATAAAATAATGCAGTAGTCCGTTAGATACAAATTAAATACACAAACTAATCATTTTTTAGTTCAGGATTTTCAGGTTTAACCCCTTCCGTGTTCATTGTCAGGATCTCACTCACGTGCCCAGGTGCTACTTGGGTGGGTGAAAGACATTGGGCACGATGACCATAGTTTGTAATTTTATAAAAAATTTCTTAGCGACTGACAATGTGTTAGCGTATCGTGCACGACGTATTTTCCGCATATGTGTGTATGGTTAGGATGTGGAATTGCGTCGTTTCTATTGTTCTATTCATTATAATTTGAAATATTTAAAATATTTATGCACTAATCAAGAATTACGAATATATTATCATAATACGTAATAAATACTACTATATAAACTATATATACTATTATATAAACTATAATTATATTATTATTATTACAACTATATTGTCAATTATAATTATGATTCCAAGTCAACTTGTACATGTAATTTCTATAGTAATTATGTGCATCTTTTCTTAGTTGTTAATATCTCGCATATAGCTGTAAACGTGTTTTAATCACGTGCTTTACGCAATGTTCTCTAGCCATTGTCAGTCGATTTCAGGAAAATGGTACGTAAATTAGAGTGTGAAAGTTGTGTGTTAAGCTCGGGTGTCGGAGGNTGAAAAATCGACAGTGAAATTGGTACAAATTGAGCATGCCATTTGTTTCTGGTTTTACTCTTCGATTTTTCGAATTTAGTACCGCGGTCGCGGTCGTGGATAGGTCGCGAGTAGGTCCCGAAACGAACGTATATGTAGGTATTGCTCGAGCACGCACATGCGAACGGACAACGATCACTACGATCGATGGTCGTCCGTGTGTATTGAGGTCAGTTTTCGCGGTTCTATCTTTTCATTTTACCGTCTATAAGTTATTTCTCGGTTTGCGATTGGAAAGACTCGAGCTAGATGTAAGTTTCAGCGGGCATTGCGCTCGAAGAAAGAAGAAGCTAATAGCCGAAGAGGCCCGGCAAACTGCCACGAAGAGGGTCGCAACAAATGACTTCTCATCCTCTGGATCATCTGAACGATTCCAGAGCATGGGAAGTCATTCTCGTTACTACTTTGTCACTATGCTCTTTTAGTATTTGTAGTTGTATTTTTGTTTGTATTTTCTTCATCATCGTTTATCATCGTTCCGGACAAATCGCGGTTTTTCTTGTTAGTGTTGCGAAAAATTAATTACGGGAATCAATTGATTTTGAACATTTCCTGTTTCATTATTAGTTGTACTAATAAATTAGTGTTGCGAAATAAGATACGGTTTGTTGCTCGAGTTCATGTCGAATGTAGATTTGACGATAGCCCCTCTGGTTATTGTACTGAGTAGAAAATATTTTTCAGTAGGCCTTGTGGCTACTGTTTTAGACTTTTTTTTGCCAGTAGCCCTTCTGGTTACTGTGTTAGATTTTCTTTTTCAGCATCCCTCACTACTACGTTCGTTATTGAAAATACTGCTAGAAAAATATATATTTTTTTATTAGCTATAACTTTGTTACGAGTTTTAGAATGCAGAATTTTATTGTAAATTTAATATATTTACATACATGGAAATGTAAATGATCTCATGTGCCATATATGTACATATGTACCATATACTGAAACACGTGGGTAGAATTCTTTTATATATGTAACTCTGATATATAACAGAATGCTTTCAGTCACATTTCGATGAAAATTGAAAATTGACAACGCTGTAATGGATTTCAAAAATCCAAATTTCTGGCGTATTCACTACTTGATCAACTTCGATCGTTTTACTTGATGTAGTTCCCCAATTCACCGTTGTTTCTAATTGATATAACTCGTCTATGGATCCGACATTGCAGAGGGCGTACGACGTATTTTGATCATCTTTATGGTCGGTATTTCAGAATAGCGAGGTAAGAAGTTTCATCAGTAAGTAATTTATTCATTAACTTAATTATTGACTAATGATAGTATGTCAAATCTATTCTGTTTCAATGATCAGATTTTTCTCTAATGTATTTAGATTTAAAATTGTGAAAACTACATTATCGACAATGTGTTGATAATTTTGTAATTAGAATTTATAACAAATTTTTAGTACACTTTCCAATGCATGTTAATTAAATTTTCTTTCATATTTCACATAAAACTTTGATGATCAAGACTGTATTTATATGAGTATTTTATTCATCATGAATTACTTGATAGAAAAATATGTAAATTTATATTGCGTTGATTGGAATTGGTTTTTTGACCATTGTTTCTAGAGTGTGCGTTCTCATAATTTTGCGTTACGTATATTATTTCAAAAATTATCTTGTTACTTCGCTCCATGTCATATATGTAGACTGTGGTACACCATTATCCATGTATTTGTACTATATTTACCCCAAAATGAGCTTAGAGACAGTTATGTGTAATTAACGTGAAGTTTCCTCCTGAAATCATGATGTATATGCACCGATGCATTTGCTGAATTAACTAGTTAAACATAATAAACCTTCGTTTCGTTTCAATATCATTCCATGTAATTTAAACAATGAAGCTGTTGTTTGATAATCTTTGAATCTTCAAGGGAAACTAATTCATCAGCAACAAAGTGATATTGTAAAAATTTAAAAAAAATCGGTATCTGTATGTCGATAACATGACAAAAGAGATTACAAGAAATAGGTTACCAACGCATTAAAATTTTTCTATAATATTATAAGTAATGGAATGATTTTTTTATTAAATTTTTTTTACTTGTTGAAATAATGAAAATTGCTTTTATTGCACAGTGGGAATAATTTGGGATGGATAGACGTAATAGTATAGTGATTGATGCTCTCAGCGAGATAGATATTTACGAATATAGGAATGTAATACACGTACAATTAATGGATGATGTGTAACATAGAATTTCGGTATTGGCGTTCTCTTCGTGTCTACATTAACGAAACTAGCTGCACGGTTAATCAATACGCTTGCAACCACTAGCACATTTTGCGTTCCTTAGTAGCCTACCTAAGTAGATTAGTTCATACATCGTAAGCCAAAACAACGTATGACGTTTTATTTACGTCATAGTACTAGTTATCAGTTACAGTTAAGTACAAGAGTGATATTAATTAATAGTTAGTAGTAATATAAACGGTTGAAATAATACAATACATTCGAAATTATAATTTTTAATTTTCGAAGAAAATCTCTAAAATGTAGAGAAGATTTTTATTCTAATTTTGGTCGTAAGCTAAGTTTAATAATAACTTTCAAATATATGCAATAAAATCTCTTAAACCTTATGGAATGCGTAGTCAAGAAAATCCGGATATAGATGATACCAAGAGCCTTAAGGTCGTTAAACTCAATATCGGAGGCTCCGGAATACGTAGAGAACAAAACACAGTATCAGTGGCTTATAGAACCTATCTTATCTATTCTGACTACTTCTGGACTGAGGAACTGGATTTCAACGGTAGACAATATAACAGGCTACAAAATACAGAATTCTAGATATCCAGGAGTGAATATCGCAAGTGAATGTTTGAAATTGTAATACACAGTCTGGTTTCGAAGATTATTATCTCTATAAGATGAGACAATAAAGAATCATAATTGTAACATCATATAATCCTCTATTATGAATTTTACTATATTTCATATTATATAAATATTATTATCATTATCGTTTGGGTGTCAGATTATTGGCTGTGTCAGGAATGTTTTCTAAAACTAGTCGTTTTTATACGTGGAATTTAAACGTATCTAAAATTATTCATAACGATTCAGCGTATACATGAGATGATTCAATTACGATGAAATAGATTAGAAATAGCGATTTCAGATGTCTCCTGGTACCACGGTATGTATTTGGAATTGTATTAGTAATACTGTATAGGTCAGAGAGGATTTGTGTGAGTTGGATGTAATCCAGGAAGGCCTGAGTTACTCTTGATAGTTTATTTTTTAAAGCAGGGGGAACTAGGTTTAACGCATGAGTATATTATTGTGTTTGATTTATAAATTGTTTCCTCGAACACAACTATTTTAAAAACTATTATCGAATCGATATTATCAATACAAATTGTCACCGAATTACTTTCTATTGAGATAAACTTAAAATTCATTTAGCTAAGGTTATATTGAAATTTACTATGTATGACATTTCTGTTATCAATGTTATCAGATAAAATGCGCACAGCAAAGTTCATAAACGCATATCTGTGCGGGCGGATATTTATATTCAATCGTTACAGATATATTTCGATTATATGCTTTTAAACGTATATATATATACATAAACTCGCGAGTATCAGTACATGACATTTAAATATTTCCAGCTTTTCCATTCAGTTCCAATGAATTTTTCACAGTTATGAAAGAATTATCGAACGCAGGACAGAATCATTTCGTCAAATTACTAAATAAAAATATAACGAAATCGAATAGTCTGTTTGGAGCAAAGAGGAGCATGTCACAATAGAACCCGCGGAAATTAACAGAAGAAACTTCGTTGGCGAAAGTTTTGTCAAGTTAGATAAAGAAAATGAACGAAGTGCGGTTTCTATCACAAGTCTCAGCTTTGCGGAATACCACTTGAAACGTGCTTCGAATATCAATGCATTTTTTTGGTGCAATTTCGTATTTATAATTTGTTACTAGTTCGATTATAAATCTTCATCTCGGTAGAGGCTGTTCCGTTCGTATTTATATCGATATTATACTTCACCAAGAAAAAGAAGGAACATTATACATTCTTGTACTCTGATACAAGTTTACCAACTTTTATATTATTCTTTCCTACATAACCATTTCTGTGCCAGAAAAATCAATAACAGATAGGTACTCGTAGGGAAGTCAATTTAAATGAAAACGCCGAGGTTCTGCGTAGCTAGAGTACGATGTTGAACGCGTAGCGCCATCAACGTAAACGATGACGCAAAATAAGAACAGATAGGAATGAGACAAGTGGTAATCGGAGCGCAAGAACGTTTGTACGTTACGTCATTCTTGCACTTAGGATGGCAATCGTGGGCGACTGATCAGATGTCGAGTTGGAGTTGAGAAAAGATCCGAGTAAAATGGTTCTCGTGTGATGCCTGAAACGAGTAAGACGACCACCGACACGACGCATTGAAAGCGAGCCACGAAAGTTTCGCTCTTCTTCGCCCGGCTACTTTTCAGAAATATTTTTCTCGGTTCAAGCCACGCGGTCCAACAAGACTGTTACATAATTCCCAATATATCTGTACACGTGGCTCAATTATTGTTTATAGACGCAAAATTATGTGAAATACGAAAGAAATTTACAAAATTTAATAAAATTAATTCACTAATTATATTCCTTTAACTGGTAATTGAAACGCACTGTAAAAAAAAACAATTATGTAGGTATATAATATCAGCTCATTTTCGTTGAAATAATAATTTAATATAATTTTTTCAGATGTGAAATACATGGCCAGATACGTTAGTAACTACTGATGTATTGCTGCAGAGAGAACCAGAGCAAGTAGTATTACCGCAGAACAAGGGAAACGATTTCCCAGAGGTACAAGTCAGCATTTGATGCTAGCTTGGGAGTAATGAACCCGTTATTGATACTTCCGTATCATAGCTTCATTTAATTCTATCTGTAAATACCAACTGATTCAAATTCTACGAAAAGATTAGAAAATAATAGCCGGTGATTGGTAATAAAGGATTATCAAATGTTATGTTGAAAAATATATACATATATAATACTATCATATATACTATCATCGCATCATTTAGAATACTATCAGTTAATCGAATGTTATATTGCTCTATTTCAGATGTGTTTCGCAAAAACAGCAAATACTAGACATTGCGTGTCCTCCAGCTCGTTCAACTTTATGTTACAGTCGCTTCTCACGCGAGCAACAACGCTTTACGTGCAGTCATCTCGACGAACCAATTTTCTGCCTAAACTATGCAGGTTTGAAATATCTTAAGCTCACAATGTTAATGGTCTCTCACTTTACCAATTAGAAATATATCGAAATATCGTCTCCCTTAAAATAATTTTTCCTACGAAAAGATGTACGAATGTAATACGAATTCTAAATTTTTATTGGCTCTAAACTTGATGGAACATTCGTGAGTAATTGAAAGTCCATCCATTTCTGAGAGTAAAATATGAAAATGACGGGGGGAGGGGGGGGGGGGGAAGAAAGTCAGTCGAATAATTTTCCTGAATTTTTTAATTTACGAACGAATATAAAAAAAGAAGTGACGGTGTTGTTCTAGAATGCAAGAATAAGCTAAAACATTCGAAAGGCAAATAAAGAAATCTATTAAGATCTCTGACTCGTACTTCTCGTACATTCTGCTTAATCAATTTCTGGTAGGACATACCACGCGGTGATTCCTATACACGGAAAACGTTTAAACTGTGTTTGGCACGATGCCTATCAGAATGATTAACACGACGCAGATTTATATGCGACTGCGTGTTGCACTGTACGAACGACATAAAGAAAAAAGAAAACAAAAAAAAAAAAAAAAAAAATTGAGGGATACATTTATCTATGTTAAGTTACGACTAGATCCTAGAAACGAGAGTTATTTGTTCATANAAAAAAAAAAAAAAAAAAAAAAAAAAAAAAAAAAAAAACAGGAAAAAGTAAGAAGAAAGGACAGAAACGAGAAAATAGATGATGTATGATTAATCGCAGATGTTAAAAGAAGTGTTCTGAGAGATTTGAAGAGCAAGTTGACTGGACGTCGATCGAGCGTTCAATCGTCGACAGAAACGTCGAATTAGAAATGAGGAAACAATCGAAGCGAAATGCACGGCAGTTCCGCGAGAACAGCCGAAAGGGGTGGCTGATTCGTGGTCGCTCATCGAAACGATCGCCGAACGTCGGTGACGTTCGTATGTCTCCGACAATGCGCGCCGGCGCTATGCAACCCGCTTGACGTAGCATCATGGCGGCGGCGTGTCGGAGGCGTCTCCGTCCGCACAGTGCTCGACGTCGAGCAGTCCGCGTACGTTCGCAACAACGTTTCACCGCATTAATGTGATAGTGTACCCGGAGCATCGCACACGTCCGCGGCCACGGTTCAATCTCGTGTTTCATGTCGTAATATCATCAACAATCAGAAGAACAACGTGCGACAACGGGACGTCGCGAGCAGTGATAGCGCGACGAAAACATACAGAGAGAGAGAGAGAGAAAGAGAAAGAGAGAGAGAGAGAGAGCAGTGTGAACTCGATCGGTCCCGTTCGCAATAATTCTCGTTGATTTAGCTCGTGGTGCGTGCTATTCATTCCCCCGTATCCTTTACATCTTCGTTTCTCCTCATTCCCTTTGCCACCCGTTTCTCTCTCTTTCTCTCTCTCTCTCTCACACACACTCTCTCTCTCTCTCTCTTTCTCTTCTTTCACATCTCTCTTTTCTTCTCACCCTCTGTCCACTGATTCCTCGCGAAACTCTACTTTCGTAAGCATATATATCTATATACATATATACATATATATATCTATATACATAGATATACACGCGCGTATATCTAGTTTCTTCGGTTCCTGATCCGTGCTCCCCTTTATCCGTCCCGTTTTTCTCAGTGATCGTTGTGAAATGCCCGTGATTACCGGTCGTGCCTCTCGACGACGAGAAGGACGTGGCGGCTGTCGTTGGTCTACGGTTCCTTGACGAGCACGGGATACGTGCAAACCGGCGCATGCACTGCAGCTCCTGCTACTATGATAATAACGAGAAAGGTGGCACGGTGGGCGCTCCTCCTGAAGCGAGAGGCGCTCGGCCGAACCTACGGTGCACAAAAGCGGTCCGAACAAGCACCCCGCGGTGCCACGGCGATGCTGCCTCATTCCGGCCGGATGGTAGATGACAACATCGACACCGACACCGACACCGACACCGTGGCCACCGACCTGCACAGGACCAGCAGCTGCGTCGCGCTGGCGCTGCCGTTGCCGTTCCCGTACTACTACGAATACTACTACTATCCTCGTGCTACTAGGATCGCCGCCTCGTTGTTAAACTCAGATCGCCCCACGCTCACCGGCCACCACGAGGACGACGACTACTTGCTATCGTTACTCGCCAGAATCGACGAGCCGCAAGTGGAACCAAAGTGCTTTGACTTAGCAGCCAGCTCGACCAAAATCCAGCCGAAGGAGCAACAGGACGAACGGGAGGTGCACGGTGAACAGGAAACGGAGAACGTAGCCAGCCTCACGAACGACAAGGAAGTAACAGTGCTCGCGAACGTGAACAGTAACCGTCTTGATCGCCAGTACGTGCGAGTACGATTTTTTTCCGCGTGACCAACAGCCACTCGTTGTTACGCCGCGTCGATGATAATAATCGGCCAAGTGCGATTCGATGCAATACCGGCGTGGTATAACGATCACGACTGGAAACGGAACGACCCTTCGGAACGTGCATACGCAGCATATGCCGAACGCAATAATACGCACGTTCAATACGCTGTTCTGATGAATTAAGCAGAGCCCGAGCTTCTGAGATATACTCACGCAAAATTGACAAACGGAGTACGTACATTGTCGTGCATATCGCGCGTGATCATTCTCTCTCGTGTGCATTCGTCGTTGATGAATCGGTGACAGTCGAATCGACGAGCAGAGTGCGCGTATGTAGTAAAGTTCGAGTTAAATTATCATAAACTTTACAGGCTCGTTGTCGAGATCGTGGCTTCGAGCCTGCTGGTACTACGTGGAGATCTTCGCCGGCATTCGTGTACAATCGACGAGAGCGGAGCGTTGCGCGACAACGCTCGCCGGGATATCGTAGCAGAACCAAGATAACCTCGTTGTTGTGTTGGTGCACGCGTGCCGGGTGCGGAAGAGAAAAACTCGTTGCGAGAAAGGACACGCTGTGAATACGTAGCGCCGTATGCGAATGAGGAGGGAAGAAAACAAACAAAAAAAAAAAAAAAGAAAAACAGTAAACATACGAGGGAAATAGAGAACAAAGGAACGGGAGAAGTGTGATATCGGACTGCCCGTTGCATTCGTACTCCTGCCCTGAAATTTCGATTCGTGTAGCGCCATATCGCGACACACATATATACATATTGTATCCTTCTCTGTCTGTCTGTCTGTTCCCCCTCTTGCGCTCCCCTCTCCATCTTTTTCTCTCTGTTTTTTTCTCTGTAATATTTACACACACCACACACACACACACACATACAGACACACATAAGCATACGTATTATATACATATATATATATATACATATATATATACATATATACGAGTATATATGTACATATAAACACACGCGTGTTTCTCTCGTATTCACACGTTATACGTGGGTAGAGGCGCACAGTACGGAAACGAAAAAAAAAAAAGAAAAAAAAAAAGGAAAATAGTAATATCGGTGCGGAGAGAGGGTTGTACGTTGTATACGCGAGTGTGCTCCTTCGATCCGGCGTGTCTCGTTATATAGCTGCATCACTTTCCTACGGATCTCTACGCCACATGAAGCGTCGCTTGGCCAATTAAGCGAAACTCTCAGCGTTAAGCCGATATACCAAGAACACCTTCGAATATGTCGCTGCTCAGCGTCACGGGTGAGTCTTTCCCCCCCTCTTCTACATTTTCATTTTCTTCTCTTTTCCCCCTGAACCACACCGGTTCAAAATGACGACCGGACGAAAATGACGATGTTTTTCGCCATCGTGGCATCTCTGTTTTATCGAAATCGTTTCCCGTTCTTACTTTATCTATGCCCCGTCTCCTTTTAACTCCTACGCATTTACATTTATATATCCATTTTTTTACTCCAATCCCGTTTCTTCAATGCGTAGCTTAACTACCACACGTTTGTTTTGCTTCGTTTTACAATTGACAAGAGAATTTTTGCGACTGTTGTTTCCTGCGAATGTCGTTCCGCCGCTTAAGTGGGTTATTTTATTCTAGAACGGTTCTCCATCCGAAATTCTCTGGATGAACGCGAAAAGAGAGTTATAGAACTGGTGATAAAGTAAGGTTAGAGCAGTCTTGCTAGGTTGGCTGCCTTGGAACGGCCCCGAATATTTTACGGCGCCCTCATCAGATTTAAAACTTTTTTCTTGTTTTTTTTTTTTTTTGTTTAGAAGAGTGAATGCTTCTAAGCAAACTTGTACAAACAAGTGAAGAATATTTGGAGCACGAAGTAGCTAAGGGTGGAATAGAAATTTCCAACACTCGTCCCGAGAATATTAAGTACGATGAAAAGAGGAAGGGGGGGGGGAGGGCGATTGATGGATGTTACTCATTATGCAAATAATTAAAGATATTTACTGATGCGTCCTGTATTTCGAGTATAGTGAACAATATTTTTCCCTACAGTTTTATTTCTCCAGTCTGTATAACCCGTGATGAATAAACAGCGTTTGTTTGAAAACGCTGGATATTTATTTCTACCGAATGTATAGAAGTAACAGGTATAGAAGAAATTGTCGTTTCCACAAATTCAGGAAACATAAATGAAGTAAAAAAGTAATAAATAAATAATGGAAACAAACAAATGTCTCTTATTCGACTTATGTTTAAACAGTCCTTTGACGCAAAGTCCCCCACGCAATTTACAAACTTATATTCTATTTCCCGCGTATAAAAAATATGCAATGAAATTTTTCTGAAATTTAATTACGTAATTAAATTAAATTACCATCTCGTTCTTGAATACGTAAATAGTAACAGAGATAGACATCACATTTTATTATTGATTTACATCATATTTATTATTAATTTAGGAATGTACAGGTTTAACACTAATTTTGAATAAAGCAGTCGCTATACGATGGATAATCCATTCCATCATAAAATGAGCAAGCATCAATTAATTCATTGTACAATTACAGTTTATAGAAACATGCAACTATGCATAAGCAACGTTCATAGCTAAAAACTTTCAGCATTTATTTTATTCAACATAGTAACTTGTTATCTATTTAGTTTCTTAGTCTGAAAATAACTTTCTTGCATTTTAGGGAAATAAGGAGATTTTACAACGAAGAAAAATATCTAGAACAAATTAAACAAAGGAAAGAGTTGCATTTGATGAATAGAACCAATCATTTTTTCAAACTTTGTATCACGCACGGAATTTCTGGCGTAATTGCTGAAATGACCAAAGTTAGAAATTACGTTTCGTAAAATGGATCTCCGTGCAAGGGAGAAGGGGTGTCCTTTTTATTGGAAAACCATTGGAAGATGAGAATAGAGAGGACAAGGAAGGAGTAGGGTTAAAAGTCGATGTGATAATTTCATTGATATCGAACAGCGAGGCTACTCTCCGATCTTTCTCCGCTTTTAGCAGATACTAAAATTGATCTATTTGCGTTGTTTAAACGAAGCTAATATTGTTTATTTATTTTCCTATCGTTTGACTTTCTATATTCATGGTGTAAAATTCCAAATGAGAATTTCACAACATTGTTGATATCGATTTCTGTTAAAATATATTTAAAAAACAAAGTGAATCTCGTTTGTATAATCTTCGTATCGTCCTGAAGAATATGCTGAGAAATTCCAGTTTCCAATATATACAAGTATATTAACTTGACAGCAAAATATCCCGGATTTTCTTTCCATTCTGACTTTTGTATCCGGCCTCGCATAGTCCGGGTATTGAACGATTTAACTGAGTAGTATAAACGACCAGGCGAACAGAGTTACTTGAGGGGTTATTTCTGGGTCGGCTCAGACCTCGATCAGTGACCGCCATTGATATCCTTCAACCTATCCTCTCAAACGTGTATGTACATACACGTATCCACTATATCCCGTGAGATATTACACACGCTGATCCTCGCTATTCATAATCGAATCCCTCCGTACGAAACCGCGAGCAACTACGATTCCAAACTGTTTCGGTTTCACGTGTAGAAATCAAATCGCGTAAGCCGACGTTGACCACGCGAGCAGAAGCGATAGTTTTCAGCAATCCTTCCCCCTCCCCCCCCCCCCAAAAAAAAAACAAAAAAACACAACGCCGAACGTTTAAAGAGGTATTGACCAGCGAATAACGAGAAGCGATTCTCGATGCTTCTTTTATCTTTGTCCTATATCTGGTCGTAAATACATATCGCCAGGCCCCGAAGTCTTCCCGTTCATCTAGGCACGTAGACGCACGTGTGCAGACCGCGTACTTGTATTCAGGTGGTAACGTTCCTTCAACAATGTGCAGTCGGTATACACCGATAACAAAGCGCATGAGTGTTCGTCTATGACTACGGAACAGCGCGAGGGTTCGCGGGGGAGGGGAGGGAGGGAGGAAGGGAGAGGGGAAGGGGGAGGAGAGTGGAGTGACGATGAGGAGCGGAGGGTGAGAGGGCAAGAGAGAAAGAGAAAGAGAAAGAGAAAGGCGAATAGCAGGCGAAGGAGAAAGAAAGAGAGGGAAAGAGAAAGCATAGTGCAACGGTTGACCCCGGTACACGGGGTCATTCCCTTCTTCAACCACCACTACCAACCCCTACTGCCTCCAGTTCTACCGCTCACCTACCCGTCCCTACTACTGGTTCCTCCACCCCTTCTCATCCTCGTATCCTCCACCAACGCTCTACCATCACGACCACGCAACTCGACTCTCCTCTCGCTCGCCCGGCCAGCGATGTAGCTACGAGGTGCTACGGGAGAGGAGCGTAGACTCTCGTGCATACGCTCGGCTGACAGGGACGATCTCAGGACGAAGCTCCACCTAGATCTTCCTTTGCCTGTCAGCCCGCCAGACAGGTAATAACTTACGAAATATTTGATTTATGGTAATGTTGATAGTGACGGGTTCAGGCGCGTATCGAATGGTCAGGATGCCACCTTGCACTTGTCGAGTTAATGATCGCACACGCTCCATCCAACACGCTGGAAATTTAGTTCACGAATTCAGTTCCGACGTTTCGAGGCACGGAGTTTACCAGATCGACATTTCGACGGGAGACATATTTTTTCCCTCCCTCCCTCTCTTCCCCCCCCCCTTGCTCCTCCTCGTTTCTCGTTTCATCTCGTTTTAAATGACAACGAATCTACTAAATCACCGACCACGCTCGGGCTACGGATACGTAGTCGGTTCTTTTTCTTTCGTTTTTTATTGATTCCATTCGAATTGACGAGGAAACAACAATAGAAAACCGGGGGCAAGATTAATAGGGAAATCTCAGAGGATTTGCAGTTCCAGAGATTACGCGGATCAAATTTGAATGTAACATGAATTTACGTTTATTTATTGCGAGGTGGCTACTAGTTCGAGAACCGCAGCTTCATTTGTTCGCCATAGAAATAGGTCGAATTGATACGAAAAATTGTCGTGTCTTTGCAACTGCACTCGGAACATGTATATAACATATTGTCTCGCATCCTAGAGAAGCATTTGCTCCCACGGTGTTTATTATCGGAAACGATCAATCTCGCGACGACGAGATGTCATAAGCATATATGCATGCGCATACGCGGATCGTCGATGGATAAAATCCGTGGCTACGTGTGTATTTTCGAGATGTGTATTTTTGAAACGGCCGCGGGGTCGTGCAGGTTATTCGGGTCACCTCGAAATCCAAATAAGTCGGCAGGAAGGGGGGAGGGGGAGGGGGAGGGTGAGAGGGGGAGGGAAACGAGACTAATAAAGGAATGCTTTTACGACAGTTCTGATTATCGCGTGCTCTTCGGGTTGTTATAAAAATGAAAGTGAAGGAAATGGGAACGGCGCGGAGTATATTTTCTTAGGGAGCAGCAGCTTGGGAGTCGCGAACGCCGACGTTAATTTATTCGTGATCATGAAAGTGCGAATTCCTGCCGCTTTCCGCGACAAAGAGCGCACGTAGATGTAACAATAGAAGCGTCGCGGGAGACGGAATGAAAGACTTCCCAGAGCAACGACACATTATTGAAACGACGGACGAAAGGAAAGAAATGAAAATATTTCGTGATCCAGTGCTTGGAACACGTATTACGCTTCTACGTGCCTCGAATCTCTCGTTTTGCAATTGATCTTGCATTCACGTAATTGCCGTACATCGCAATTACGTTCCTTTCACGCATTCGAACGATTACGTAACTCGCGCTAATGATATCAAGGGGATATTAATGTTTCCAGCGATGCTCCACGCGCGACATACAATCGTTTGTCAACGTTTCGCGTTGGCTAGCGTAAAATCTTCGACGAAATGTCTCTTTGCTCCTTTGTTTCTTCATTAACGATGTGATGGAAGTTTCAAAGGCATACGCGGCAACGTCACGCCACGTTGGAACGAAATTTTACTCGCTCGCGTACCGCGGGCAATTTGTCGGACGGAGTATAAATTCGAGTGAGAGGAAAAAAGAGAGAGAACGCGAGAAAAAGGTTAAACTACTGTTTACCCGATCTATTCTATTTCTTTCCCTCTTCGTACTTCATTTTTCTTTCCCCTCCTTTTGTTGCTTGTTCAAAGGATTCGCGCTTGCAAATCCCCGGCTTTAGCTTCTTCTTCTTTTTTTTTCTTTCTTTCTTTCTTTTTTTTTTTTTCTTCCATTCACTGCGTATAATATTTTCAATGACAATGTCTCTGCCAGAGACCTACTTTTTGCAACTCGCACTTAGAAAGGGAACAACGTTGCATTTGAACGGCGCGTTTTTTCACCATGTCGTGGAAATGTGTCATCGTTAATGGAGATGCATCACCTACAATAACGAGGACAATCTATTTTACACTCGTAAAGGACGGCCGAACTTTATTTCGGCCTGACGGCACGCAGAGAATCGTTACCATGGAGGAACCGAAATACCGTCTATTATTTCACACCCAAGTTCCCGCGTTCAACGCGAGGCACGCGTTCGATTTCTGTGCGAAGGGAAAGTGCCAGCGTTCAACGTCGCGTCAACGTTTATCAATAATTTCTATAAATCGTTCGCCTCGTTCGTTCGCCTTCGACGCGAAGCGGAACGGAGAATTTCAAAGTGAGAAAAATTGCTCGTTAAAACGATGCTTGTATCTCTTTTGCCGAGCTACGAGGAGAGATGTTCTCGATATCCAATACGAGTGCTGTACACTAGCACGCTTTCTTCCCGTTTATCGAGAGGTTTAATTCCCTGCGTAGCAGACAATACGAGCCATAACTAGAATATGAAATTGCATTTGTACACGTACGCGAGCTGCACGTAGCTCTCTCTCTCTCTCTCTCTCTCTCTCTCGGCAGAATCTTTGTTTCTATTGGTGAAACGGCGTTCTCAATTCATCGGTGTATTATCGCGTTTCTGTTCTATTCCTTCTTCGTCATCGAATGCGCGCGCCTTGTCCTCTCGAGCAGAGAGAACGAAGTTTCGTAAATGATTCGCGGTATCCTTAAAGTCTCGTAAACGCGGCGTTATCCGAGTGCATGTTGGAACGTAGTAGAGCTCCCGTAGAACGTGGTAGGCTCCTATAGAACCGAGAATAGGAAACGTTATCGAGCACGGAAACCATCGCAGTTACCGTTCGCCGTTCGCCAACGAAGGCGATCTTGTCTTCCTTTGCCAACGATATTTTCCGGACACTTTCCCTTCAGATTCAGGCTCAGGCTGAAACCGGGACGTTCTAGTTCCATGGTTCGATTGTTTCCTTCGGGAGAGATTAGCTTAAGGACGTCGACGAACGGTTTTAAACGAACCTCAACGCCACTTTCTTCCCACGAAAGGAACAATTCATTTTGATTACTTTTGGTCATTGTCGCGGAAATTCGTTAGTTTCAATGTAGTTTCTCTTCCCATTCCTCGCGTCTCGCCTCTGATTATTTGTTATACTTGTTGTTTCCGATTCATCGGATTTGCATCGGATTTGTAACGCAACAAATGGTCAGACGAATAGTCTGGTTTCGATAGAGAAATTATTGTACCTAGTCCGAGATCGTATTACGTGCTAATGTCGCGAAAGCAATTACGCTCTGTGCCGGGTCGCCAACTTATCTGATAACGTAACGACGTCAAACAAACGTAACGATGCCAGGCTGAACGGTGTATGAGAAACAGGTACGAGGGTGCCCGTTGCTCGAGTAACGACCGTAACAACCGAAAGTCGCGCAACTCTTCCACTTGTGACTCGACTCGTCTATACAGTTACTACCTTCGTTCACGTCGCTTTTTCGGCACCGATCGATCGGTTTCTTCTGCCGCAAATGCGCCGCCATGCCGCGGAAGCTTGTGCGAAGATAACGAAAAAAGTGGCTTTCACGGGACAAAAATATTAAAGGGTTATCCGACGGCTTTCACGTTTCAATCCTCCCTCTTACACGTAGTATTTTCCGTTCGGACAATATTTTTCAAGAAGCTTTCGTTATACTTCCCTTCGGTCGTTCGTCGACGAGCTCCTTCTCCAGGGTTACCACTTTCGTTACAGTCTACTTAGGTTGATTGAAAGGGCGGGCTCGCGGCAAGCAAATAAAAGGCGATTTCGAGTGGCTGACCGCTAAAAATAACGATCGAGAATGGCCACGTCTCCTTCTAAAGGGACGTTACACGACGTAGAATTTCTGTTTATCTTCTGTGAACCGTATCCGACGGCCTGGGCATCAACGATACGAACACGTACGTTGTGGACTCGCCCGGAATGAACTTTAGGAACGCTTTGATCTAACCTGCCGTTGCCACTTTGTGCCTCTACGTCGCCTCTGTCGCCCCGACGCCGATATATTACGATAGCCCGATAAGGTATGGCCCTCTAAATCGAGCGCCAGTTAATACTACGTAGGTACTAGGCAAGTTGTTGGACGAAACTTGGGAACTTTCCTGCGTTTTTTGTCCGCCGTTTTGCCGTCGACACGCGAATGCTTCATCGTTGACATTTTCAAATGCTCGAGTCGTGTTCGCCGGCCGCTTCGTTCCAATACTAAATAAACGTGCCGCGTGTTTGAGCACTAATGGGATTACCAACACGTCGATCCGAGAACTGATCGTGCTTGATCGTGAAAATCCTTCGTTTCGTTCGGAATATGTTTCTTTAACATCTACACGATAGCGTAGAGTAATGGACAAACGGATAAATTTCTGAAGATCTCTTCTAGAAAACGTCTTTTCGCCCTAGCCACGGTTGCTCGTACGATCGGAGTGTTTTCGCAGTGAATCTTTTATTGGGACTTCGAGGCTTGAAGGTAGCAAGTAACCGCAGAGACCTACAATTGCTACTGTTTGCTATTTCTAAAGATAGACATTTGTTAGAGATTCACGTGTATGTTGAATTACTACAATCGGTACGATTTATATTGTACATTGTATCTGTGCTTGATGCTCACGAGATATTAACAAAGATGTGAATTGTCGAAATGGCACTCTTGTAAAAATTGCTACCATTATTTGGACACTAGTTGAATATAGAGGAGGATTGTTCGAATTAATCGTATTAGGCAGCAAAATTTCTGAAATTTCTGTGAAAAAAATATCAGAAACAGAATTCGAGAGGGAGTTCTAGTTACACTTCGAACGAAAGTAATTTGTTTGCACGGGAGATAGTAAAATTAAATGGACGCGACTACGTCGCGTAGCGATGAAAGCGGATTTTACGAACCGTCTCGCGTCGCAAATAATACGATGAAATTTTTACAAGTGCAATTCTTTAGCTATGAATACGCGTTAACGGCAGGGTGCCCAGAGTTTCTTTTTTTTTTTTTTTTTTTTTCGTGTCGAGGGCATTTTTCTTCGGTAGACAGAAGTTGCACGCAAAAACGGACTTTAAATCTACGTCATAAATATGCATTACCTAGACGCCATCCCAGGAAGCGACAGTTAAAACCACGCTGAGCATGTTACAGATTACAATTGCGCAAACAGGTTTCCAACAGTCTTAACCGGCGAACGAAACTCGTCGACGACAGCGTGTGACAACGTGCACGGGACATCTCACATAGTGCAATACCGTCAAACAGAATGCGAATTTTTGTAAAATAAAAACATTCGAATAAATCGAAAACGAAGCGTCAACGTTTCTTTGGAAGCTCTATTTCGGATAAATTTTGAAACATATCAAACTCGAGCTTCCTCTCCGTTTTTTTTTTCGTTCAATAATCTTTAAATTTTTTCAACGATATTCCACCGGCAAAACTGAAAGGATGAAATTGCAGGAAAACAGACACAAGTACTCTTACAAAAGATTCGAAGACCGAACGTAATTTAAAAAAATCTCTCCCTTGATATTACTTTCGAACGATATTAATATAGCAGTTCAACATCACATTTTGTGAAATAGCGTGTATATCAAACGTGGATTTAACGAAATACTTCATCACAGAAATTATGGATCGTTAGCCAGATAGTTTCCTGCAGATTTTACTCTTGAACTACTACGATCTCGTCCAGATCGGCTCCGATAACTTATAAATCATTATATACGTATTAGTCGGTCATGCACCTGCAAACGATGCAATCCATCTCCATTTCCCGACGTTCACAGCCAGATAACTAGGCACGGTGAGGTTTTGAAGTGGAGAGGGTGAAGAATCCAATATGAGGATCCTGTGGGAGTTTGTAGCCGCAGGAAGGATCGTCCTTGGTTAAGGATACGGGCATCGTCATTATAAATGGGGTGCTTTGAACTCCGGGAACGGGATGCGTCGGGAGGAAAGCCGAGGAGGGTTTGAAGGAAAGGGGAAAAGCAATAGCTCGACTGTCGCCAGACAGCGGGCTATGAATTCTATCTCTCCTCCTTCTCTTTCTTTCTTTCTTTCTTTCTTTCTTTCTTTCTTCCTTCCTTCCTTTCCTTCCTTACCTCCCGTACGTTCTCCATCATCTATCTTTTCTTTCTCCTCCGACTAGTCTCTCGTTCTATTTATTTCCGATAAACGGAGAAAATCCGTGACGTGCAGGAATCGGGAAAGTTGCAAGGAAATTTCAATGGTGGGCCAGTATAACTCGCTCGTATCCAGATGCTCTGGTTTGTGTTATTGAAAAATTCGTAAATTTTATCCGCCGCGTAGGCGCACCGTATTCAGAATCGCACTTGTACACACGTTAGATTAAAATTTGATAATTCCACGCAAATCATTTTTTACAAATTTTTCGCGTTCACTTTCACACCTTCATATCCAGACCTCTTCGTGTTTGAAGAGTTTTTGAATTGTCGTTAATCTTGAGTACCTTTATTGCAGCTTTCTCTATCTGTTCCCAAGGGAGAAACGAGTTTCTTCGAGTTGTTCCATCGATTCTTTTCGGATATAAGATTTCCAAGGATGTCGACATAACGACTTAGGGAAAGAGCTAGGATTCACCTTTCTATCTTTGTACGTGTCAGTGGCAATCCAATCATCCATTTGTTCGTTACGGAATTAATTTCGGAATATATATATATATATATGTATACACGTATATTATTTTCTTCTTTTTGCTATCGACGTTGGATGATTTTCGTGTTATACGCGGGTAACTATGTTGTGACGGTTATTGGTTTTATGGAGCAACTGGAGCAATCGAGAATTTCACGAGAGAAGAGAGGGCACGGGGACCGGTTCACGTGCTAGCCAGGGAGTTAATTACGCGCGAAAACAATATTATCGAACGAATTATCGGACAGGAGAGCGAAACTCCGTTAAGTGCAGAGCCGACGGGGCCGCTCATTACCAGCCTCTTCCACGTAAATGTACTGCACGATATAAATTATTTAGGCGGATGGCCAATTGGCCAGATTCAAAGGGAACCATTGTTCCAACCTCCCCTTCTTCCTTCCTCTTCGTTCTTTTTTTCCCTTTCCTCCCTTTCAATTTTACTCCACGTTCCTTCTTACCACGCGCTTTAATCCCTTTACCGCCGATCGAGGACGAAGCTTTGACCGAGATTTTCACCGGGCCGGAAAAAATATTTTTCGACCGTATATTTTATTACGCGCGAAATCGAACACTTGTCTGCACTAGTTGAAAGATATTTAATTACGAAATCTATTAAAATACTTTCTTTTCTTTTTTTATAAAAAAAAAACTATCTCTTTTCTTTGTCGTCGTAGGAGACCAGCATGGATCACTGGAGATAGCTCGTTAATTTTTAATTTTATATCAAAAATGTTTTCAATTTGTAAAATTTAATCTGCAATTCTATAGATCATGGTTTGTAATTTTGTTACGGATTGTTACGGATTGACGATAGTTTTTGAAATGGGTACGATACGACGCGTAGTATTCACCGGCCACTTGAATATTATGGCTCTATGGGACATTTTGACGTGTCTGCGTTTCACGTTTGAATCGATCGTTAAACTTATTATCGTTAATCCGAATAAGTAACGCAAATTCACTTCAACGCAAGGACCTGGCGTGGAAAATTCTTTCATTTACGTTTATACTGCACAATTGTTCTTACGCAGTCTCATAAATTTTACAACTTTTAATTGCAAACGTGTTTGCAATTTGCCACGGTACAGTTTCATCAGCAAATGAAAACATAGAACGTTAATTAGTAAATAAAGATGGAAAAGAGGTAAATCGTACTTTCGTAAGCTTACTACGCCTCGAAAATTATTCAGTATTAGGGTCCGATCTTGTAATTACTTTTGCTCTTGTTATCGGTCGCGCTGCCGCGGCTCAAGTAGTTGCATAATTCTCGCGCAGCAATAAACCACAGCTTTATTAGCACGTTAGGCACACGGGACTTTCGGAATATTCATTGATCGTTAGTGTGAAATTTTTATTCAACTTGTACTCGAAAGACGCGTCGAACGTGTCCCTGTAAACAAATTCAAACCCTGGTAATCCTCTTTTCTCACTGTTCGTAATTTTCGCTTGAAAACGAAGAAAAGAGGGAAAAAAAGAAAGGAACGTTTCGTCGGCTCGATCGTTTTCAAACTTAATTAGTTAAAAGTTAAAACCAGCGTGACGGGATTGATTTTTTCATTAAATGATTAAATAAAACGTGTCGGTCTAGTCGCAATGAATTTTTAATAATTCGTGGGTGCTGTCTTTCGCGAAAGCCCCAGCCGAACGTCCGAGCCGGCGATATCGATTTGTTTTAGTTTACGAGCAGACTAGAGACCGATATTAACGAAAGCGAGAAACACCTCTGAAAAATTCCCCTTTCACGAGCAATTTATTACGCCTGTAAACAGCGCTTTATTTTCTTCGCTATGCCCATGCGACGGAAAATCTATCGATTGTAACAGGTAGCCTCGTCGGTACGCGGTTTCTCATCACAGTTTGCGTGAAATCGTAAGTCTCGCATACGAGATATTGGATTTTACGGTAGGATGATGACGGATAAAAGTCGGTCTTGATTCACGCCTCTTTCAAAATGAAACGAACGGGAGGCAGGAAGACGCGAGATTTTATATATAACTAAAACCTACTCGGCAAGGGAAGAAAACGAACGGTTCAATTGTCTGTTCCATCGAGTTTCCACCAGTCGAGTGTTTCAAAATACAAATAATTTAGAATAGAAGAAAGATAGTTAAATCGGTCGATTCGTTTTATTTAACTACACTTTGCAACACATTTCACTACATACAGAGAATGTTATATATTTCGAATCTCGAAATGTTGGCACAGAACTCGTAACTGTTAGAGGGCCGAATCCTGCATAAATTAGAATCCTGTTCGAGCACATCAAACTGTTTGATTTTATCGAGGGAGGGAACCGTGCGAGTTTTATTGGTTTCCAAGAGGCTTTAGGGACCCTTGGGATAAAACGGAATAAGACATCATATCCACGATCTTGGAGATTCGTGCGATTCACTTTGGAATTTAGACGTTTGGTATCGGCTGTTTCACAGTCAAAATTCAGCGAAAAGCTGAACTACGATTAAACAATTCACCTTTGCGATTGTTTCGTTTCATGTTTGTTCGTCCTTTGACTTGCTTCGAACATTCGTCATCGATGGATCGACAAACTTTTTGAAACTCCTTAGATCCATTTCGCGAGTGCCTGTCGTTTCTTAAATTACGCACGAGTCGTACGAATAAAGCCATATGTTCGCTTACGGGTGATTCTAGAAAAAAAACCCGTAATCGCAAATACACTTATCTTATCTTTCTCGTACATCGTGTCCGGGGACATTTAGAACGCCATTGAATCGAATTTATAGCAATTGATTGTGTCTCTCCGTGTTTCAAACCAATAAACGAAACCCTCTTCACCGGCGCTTCTTTTTATACGTAGAAACTCCATAGAAAATTTATAATGGAACGTGTGTCTCTTTTTATTACATTTTTTCCCCCTCCTTCGTGACTTGTCGGCTAGCGCGCGTGCATTGTTCGCCTACGTGTCATTTACAGCTTTGCAATACGTTATTCAAATCACAGTGCGGCAATCGAAAGAGAGCGTGAGAGTATCCCATAACGAGTCCACGTTACGTAAAGAAAGAATAATCGGAAAATTGAAATCAAGAGGTTTAATCATCGGGCAACGTCGATTCTATTTTTCACACGCGACTTATCCAAACACCGAAGTGAGAAAAACGAGGAAATAGAGAGCCTAGGAGATTATCGATTTTCTGTGTACGCAGATATAGCACGCGCAGTGTCGCGCCGAAGATAATCTAGATAGTATTTTCGATGCACGGTATTAGTAACGCGTTCGGTTTAATGTTCGATCCGGGCACGATCACGCACGGGCGATTAATTTTCATGATTAATCAGTCCGGAATGCAACGACCGAAATTCTATTATTGATTCTACTTATTAACCGCGCTAATTAATGCTTACCGATAGCTTTACCCACGACGAATTGCCACGGAGATCACTGTGGGTGTGCACTGCAAGTCCGAGAGAGTGAAACAATTAATCCGTTCCGCACGGGGCGAACAGTCCTTTGATTTGTTCTCTAATGTCTCGTTAGAAGTTGCTCGTAATTACGACGATTTGAATCTTTGCCGCTCGTATCTCACGTCGTCGATTATGCAGGAAAATGCAAAGGTCGATCATTCTTCTCCAAAGGTCTTGCCAGGTATTTAACAAGGTGTCAGGTGTACCTGTTGTAATTCCCCGTTTCCTTCTTTGCCCCGGATATTCCAGACTGACGTAAAGTATTTAAAAGGGCATCTATATAAAAGAAAAGAAAAAAAAAAAAAAAAAAAACATGTCGATGCTGCAAACAATGTATGTAACTCGTGATACATGGATAATTTTAAAGATGAAATCGAAAGTTTTAATTTAATTGATCGAATGTTACAAAAACAAGTCTGTCGTATGTAAAAATCTTTTTGAAATTCAATGGGAAAATTGGATTGACATTTCATGTGGTATCAGGATTCCGATCTAAATGTTTGAGTTAATCAAATTTGGCTATCGGATTAAGAAAAGAATGATACGTAGCCTATTTTTATGACAAACTGAAATATGAAAATGAGTCATTTTTCGGCGATAGAGACATATAACGATACATATTAATATACATTAATAATCGACAGTAGAGATAAATGAAAAAAAAAAATTAAGCATTTCTGACGGGTACAAATAGGCTATAAGGCATAATTTTTTGAAAAATAAGACATATGGATTTGAAGTCTCAATGCACACCCACAAAACGTAATTACTTTTATTATATTACTGCGTTGTATTAGAAAATCATTTTTAGGCAATGCTATAAAGAACATTATATAATTCTCATAGAAATAAAAATTAATTTTTGATTTTCATTCTCTGCGGAATGTAAAAATGAAGAATTACATATTGTTCTTTATTTTTATTTTCAGGTAATATAAAATGTATTTATTTTTGTTATTAATGAAAAAAAAGAAGAATCGAAATGTTTTCATGCATTTAAATGCCAACTCACTTTTATACAATATATTTAATGTTAGGAAGAACATTATTTTTTCTGTGCAATCTTGTTTCAATGTTGCGGTGTCAAATAGTGCAAGGACGTGTGATTGATTATTACAGATGATTTTTCGTTATTCTAATGATTTTACTTACATTTTTATACTTTTTAGTATCTTTATGTATGTATGCATATATTGTTTTCAAATAATTTGAATAACGAATTTGTGATACTTGTTTAATTAATCGTTTTTTGTACATGTGTCTTTATCATGAATGAAGTTCCTGTAGGTGTGTAGTACTCTTCTCTTAAAAAAAAAAAATGTATGTCAGGAGCAGAGTCGTAACATTGAAACAACAAACTGCCCTCGACACCAAGTATGAACGATACCAAAAAAAAAAAAAAAAAAAAAAAAAGGAAGAAGGTTTTTATAACATTATAGAAGAAAGTAGATAAATTTAATAATTATCAGTAGAACAGATCACAATGACTAGATATTAATTGTTATATTGTTTTTTAAAACTATGGCCATTACAAGATGTAATATATTGATACTCCCATGTAAGACCATGTTGTATTTTGTTCTTGTTTGTAACAAATTACACAGAACATAAATTAAGTTTAATGTCATTTGAGGAAAAAAAAATGTAATACCATTTTAGATAATTATAGATGTATGTGTATATGACTTTATCACTGTGTATCTTATAATGTAATTTGTACATATGTCATTGTTGTATCACCTTTCTGCTTTGGTTACTTTTGATGTAAAAAGGAACAAAAAGAAAAGAAAGAAAAAACAGAACTTGAAAAGTACTAAAACTTTAGAAGCATAAGGAACCAATGGAAATTGCAATTAAAATATAATACATACATATCATTTTGTTTCGTTTATCTTAATAATCTTGAAGAACAATATATAAATAACATCTGTTTTGTATATTTTTTAAATTCATAAACAATGTGCTTTTGTGTACGAAACAGGTGTAACATATCATGGTAAAAATTTATCGAAATTGATATTTCGTAATACACATGATAATAATTATTCTTTTGTCCTGATTTTTTGTTTATTTATGACATCTAATAGTAAGCACCTCTAAACATAAATACTATGTTTATCAATTTTAAATAAATAATTAATGTATATCATCAATAGATTGAAGCGCTAATTCAGGCTTATCGTAACCAAGTTCTTCTGGTGTGTTGATACCTAATTCATCTAAAGTGGGTCTGATTTCTTGCAGAATGTAGGGATAAATTTCATTAAGTCTGTTTCCACATTTGTCCTTCACAATTTCCAAAATCCTGATAGCAAGGGCAAAATCATTTAACTGTCTGCAAGCCTTTAATGCTGCGCAAATAATAACTGGGTCAGGTACAAGATCCATGCCTGAAAAAATGATCATTGTTGTAACAACTATTGCAACATCTCAATCTAGCTGTTTAAATATTCTAAAACAAATTCATTTGAACAAAAGAATGTTACAAGTTTGATTTGAGTTACTTGGAATAGTTGAATGATTAATAAAGAGCAATAATTGTAAATATTGTAAAACAATATATAACTGTATAATTACTGACCAGCCAATTTGTTCCAAACTCGGCGAATTTCCCATTTGTCGATATTTGGCCGACTTAGATAATTCACGTATTGCTTGTTAAATTCCTCTTCGCTTTCCTCCGGCTCGCCGTGCGAAGCACGGATATTTTGACTTACAGCTGCAGTGCGTGGTCGCAAACAACTTCTTGCAATACTATTTGCTTGTCTTCCTACAAATCGCAACATTTTTTTTTTTACAAAATGTGATTGAAAATCGAATAAACCCGACGGCAAGGGTGCACGACTGCTTTCTTGCGTAACTTCAACAGTGGACGGAAATTTGCTTCGAATTCAATCCAGACATTTCTGCCACTCTAAGGCTAGTAAAATTCTTCGACCTACATATTTACCGCGTTTTTCAATCGTCAAATGTTTGCGTTGCTTTCAAATTGCTGTATATATTTTTGAAGATTTTAACTTGGATAAAAATAAAATGTGTATATATATATATATATATATATGCGTATATTTAATTTATTATTGAGTTTTTTTTAAATTTAATTTTCCAAAGATGAGTTGATAAAATCTAGGAAAGAATTCATATTCGCATTAATATTTACATATTCAGATTAAATTTTTCACGTCATTCCGATAGTAACACTATTATCATTGGTTCAACTAAATTTTTTTTAGCAATTATACGTGTATTTTATTTTACACGAGTCGAGTTTTATTATACATGCACGCACGTTCGTGAACGATGCCATCATGTGTATGAACATACCAGTTAAAAGATCAGGGTCGATCGCAAGTGTGTCAAATGTGCAGTAATACACTTTGAAAAAATTGTTGACGAACAGTGGAGAGGTATTTCAATTTTAGAATTATGGATTTCGAGTACAATCCTATATGGTTATCTCAGTATGCAAGGTTTTGTAATTGTAGTTTACAAAGTAGCTGTCGTTGCGGAGAAAGTAACGGTAAGATAAGAAAATATTAACATTAACTAATTATAAAGTATATAACAATAATTATTAAGTATAATAATGACTTGTTTCGTTAACAAGAACCGAGTAATTTAAGTTTAATTTTCTCAAAAATGCTGTTTTGTCAAAGTTCATGTAAATGTGTTTATGTTTATGTTTGTTTATGTTTAGTACATGAATGGACATGGGACAAAGAAAATGCTGCATACACTATTATTTTGTCAGAAAATAATCTAGAAGTTAAGTTTCACAATGGATACAGTTATGGTACAGCAGCTGTGAGAGGTACAAAAGTGCTAGAGAAAGGAAGGCATCATTATTGGGAAGTTAAAATGCTTACTTCTATCTACGGGACAGACATTGTGAATATCTTTTAAGAGAAATTAATTATACGTGACAATCTACAGTTTCTTTTCGCTAATAGTATGACATTTTCAGATGGTGGGTGTTGGAACCAACAAAGTGGATTTGAATAGTACAAAGCATGTCTTTTGTTCCTTTCTTGGGCTTGATCAAGAGTCTTTTGGATTTTCTTATCGAGGGTATATACAACATGCTGGTGAAAAACGTAGTTATGGTCCTTGTTTTGGGCAAGGTAGCTTAGTAGGGATATATTTGGATACATGGAGAGGGACGTTAGAGTTTTTTCTTAACAGGAAACCGCTAGGTAATCTCATAGTGCTGCATGTATGAACGTACATATTTGGTACTTTTTCTTATAATGGATATGTGATTTAGGTATTGCTTTCACTGGATTGAGAGATTTAGTGCTGTACCCTATGGTGTGTTCCACAGCTGCACAGAGCAAAATAAGATTGACTTATAGCTGTTCTGTGCCAGTTTCTTTACAAGTAACTTGTTTGTCAGTCTTGAAATCATCACACAGAGCATATTTATCAACCATGTTTCCTGGATTACGGTATCTTACTCAGAGCATTTTTGCAGATATACTAAAAACTCATTCGAGTAAGTTATTCGCATAGGAATGTGATGTAAATAATTTGTGATATTAATATTGTTCTTTTTTTTCAGACAGTGACGATGAGAGTGAAAAAGATGAACTTAAATTTCTAACAGATTACATGATTTTAGACGACTTTGATTTCGCACTAGTGGGCATGAGCAGAAAGAAAAAGAAAAAATCTAGACGCGATGATTGTCCTACATCTACGTAATATAATAAAGTTGTAAAATAAGTTATAAAATTTTTTATTTATAGACAAAAATAATTATTGTATATTTATATATATGTGCCAAAAACAAAGTATGCATTTATAAAATTTTATATAACTTTATGCAGTTTTGTAAAACTGTAATATAATGTAAATATCGATTAAAAAGTGCTATTAAGTAAAATTATTATTATGAAAATTTATTGTTCAAGATTTTTTAGTACGTTCACGTTTGTTACGCGATGTGGTACTAGCAGTGACATCATTGATTTTTGCACAAAACACAAGAGCTTGGGCCCATCCAGCAGAAGGACCCCACAATTCACGCAAATAATTGCCAATTTCTTCGTGAATTTTCGGGGTAACAGTTTTATATTGTTTTAAATGAGGTAAATAACTTGCTTTAGCTATTTGAAAAATATGAGTGTCTACAGGAATGGCTTCTAGGTGGCCCAACGACATTAAGCATATACAATCTGCAACTTTTGGACCAACTCCAGGAAGAGTAATTAGCTGTTTCCTAGCATCAACGTACGACACATTATTCTCTTTGTGCAAATTTGAAAGCCATTCTTTCCCACCAAGTTGTACCAAATGTTTCGCTGCGTTTGCTATATATCCTGCACGATACCCAAACTTTTCCTCCCTTAATTTATTTTCAACGTCCGTACTTGCTAGCGCTTCGATGGATGGAAAGCTATAATAATCTTTGCCCTCGATTGAACAAATTTTTTCACTGAAGAACGTGCATAATTTTTCTACCATTCCTGATATCCTAAAATGATAGTATACATTTAAATAAACGATGAATTAAATGTACGTGAATTAAAGTATTTCGCCTTACCTCTGAATGTTGTTGTTGGAACTGCATATGAAAGAAAATACATTTTCAACGACGTCCTGATTCAATATTCTAACGCCGTTCGTTTTGTTTAGGGATTTCTCAAAGTATTGATCTGATGCTATCCATTTTTTGCACAGATCATGCAAACACACGTCCAGTCTGAAATAGTCGGAGAGAATCTTGTCATAGTTTTTGCAATCTACCAGCGGACCTTGTACGGTGTAAGATAGATGAGTATCGTTCTGCGTAAGAGTCCAAACATATCCGTCAAAAACTCCTCTGTATCCGTCATCGTGATTAAACCATCTGTAGAAGAAATTATCACTTATTTTGCGAAACATACACGGAAAGAAAAAAAGTATCATATATATGCGCTATTTGTAAGAGGTAAGACTCGTTTTAAAATTCGCGGAGAAATCATAGCGAACGAATCAGCAAGTGTCAAAGAAATATTGGTTATGTTTTTAGGAAAGATCGATCGTGATTAAAGAAATTACCTGAAACTTTGACCGCCTTTCAGTGTGACGCCTAAGTCTAATTCTGATGATGAGCAAGCGATCTTACCGTGTTTTGTTCTTACTTCATTTATGTACATTTTTGGTCTTATAATGTTCATATTCCTCTCGATACGGACAGACTAATAGATTTTAATCTTAATCTGTTAATATACAATGTTTAATACCAGATAGTGGATATTTTGGTCATACTTTAAACTTTTATCATTCACACAGGATTGACAGTTTTAAACGTTTACTTTTTTATAGAAATAATTGCGTGCATCTTTTGGCAAGTGGAATAACACGGAAACACGTGCGTGTTTAACAGCGCGCCAAATTTATATTTGAACTGAAATTTGAAATAGCTGGAAAGGGGGATACGAATGATAGTAGTACCTTAATGTTAATAATTCTCGTAAGGTTGCAATTGTCCTTATAATACGTGTATCCTTTATTAAATATGATAGTACTGTATTCCTATTATACATATTTACAGTGATATATCTGCTATTGAGGATTTTAGATAGTTTATGATAGCTGTGAGTCGTTTTGATTTATACAATACGAAGGGATTATTGCGTATTTAATTTATCACACTTAACGTTAGATGATTTGCAGCATTTCGTTCGAATACAGCATGTGTTGGTATTTAAGTACTGTTGTACCATTAAAATCTCGGCTTCTTTTTCAACATTTTTACAATGCTAAAGGCATAACACATTCATGCATAAGTACAAATATACAAAATACATGTACGACGGAAAATCACACATGTAGCTAAGGATATAAAATGAATAAATGAACTATGTATCCAATTACATTAATTTTGTGATAAAAAAAAAAAACAGTTGAAAAAACCTTGGAGTTTTCTGCTTTTTGAAAGACACAGTACTGTTCAACAAAATCTGATCGCATCGAATTACTATCGTCATTAAGGAAAAAATTTGTAGGTATATTTTAATCTACGTTCTTAATATAGCGTAATTCGATTCTTTTTAAAAATTTTCCATGCTTGAAAAATTATGCTACTCGTGATATGTACAGTTTCGTTATAATTTATCTACAGAATAATTTATGTGACATTTTCAAAGACAATAACGATTATATATAGTTAGCATACAGATAGTAGAAATTATACCCTGTCTATTTCAAACGATTTTATTTCTCTTTTTCATTTCAATTTTACCTTGTCGTTCAACGAAAGTCTGCTGTCTAAAAAAAAGAAAAAAAAAAAAGTATCTTTAAAAGTTAAACACAAAGCGTACATCTTTATGCAATTAAAATAAATCTGTTCCATGCGATTTCTGTTTTAGCTGATACGTTTCAAATGTTTCAGATACTCTTGACCTTCAATTAAAACCTTTCTGTCACGAATCGAAATTAACTCGACGTTACAAAGGATATTCGAGAAACGTGAAACAACCAGATACAAAACTAGCCCAAAAAAAAAAAATTGTTCCAACGATTACAATCTCTACAATGACCACTACGTATTGTCATTCGTGGAGTCAGACAGTCAAATAAGACGGCTGTTGTTTTTTTTATTTTTTAAACTATTACATCCCTGAGAATTGGTTATTGACATCTCTAGAAAAAGAATATCTATCCCGAATAGAACATTCGTCGCTCTCTTTACAACGCTGTTACGCTTAATGGTAAGGAACATTTTCCCGGACGTGAGCCTGCTTTCGGTACTCGTGGTGCTGGCACTTGCCCATCCAGGACCACTTCGTACAAACCTTCTGCGGCTTCAGTATGAAACATTTCGTTCTCAGAACGTCGAAGAAGATCTTCCCGATGAAATTCGCAGACGCTGTGCCAGCCATTTTCAAACATGTGCGGAATCTGTAAGAAAATAATCTGATGAATCTGATGAATTGGAGCCAGATCGACACTTGATGCGTACAGTATTGTCAAAACTGGTCAGAATTCTGTCTTGCAATTATATATCAATATATTATATATAATATATATATAATGTCACCGTTTAGAGAGAAATTTTTACTTTTAATGAAAATTTTCAGTACTAGCTGAAGATTTTAAAAACTACTGTAATTAAAAAATATCTCGCAGCCCCTCCCTTGTTAATTGTTCAGATTTTCGACCAGTTTGCAAGGCAAACTGTATTGTAATCGATGTTCGATACCGTTCGTCGCAGGCACAATGCATCATGCTCGAGATACCCCAGTTGAAAAGACCATAGCGCGTCTCGAAGGCCGGGATGAAGAAAGGACAGGCTGTGTCGTGTCTGCGACAGCATGCGTCAGCCGTGCCAAAACCACCTAGGTTCGTGTATTTCGTGGCTCGATGACCGCGGCCGCACCATTGTGTCCCCGGGATCATCAACAAGTCTCTCCGCGAGCGGCTCTTACCTCGTCTCTGGCGGTGACTGCCGTTCGTTTCGTTCAGAAGCTTCGAGTATTTCCTGCGTTATGTACATAGTATAAAGAAAAAAACTGTAAAACTGTATACCTATTACAGGATCAAGTCGCCTAACGTGGGACCCATTTTTTGCACTTTTTCTTAAACTTCTTTTCTTGCAGTTAAACTATGATATCTCTCCTTTTACAATCTACCTTGAGGAAAAAGGTTGATCAGGCCTTTGTAGAGTGACGTTTCACAGTACTATAAGGAATATAATTAGTCTCAAATTAGGTCCCATGTAGGTGCGGCTTAGCCTATTATATTAGTTGTAAGTTAATTAAGTGAATTTATTTCAAACCTAGAGTGATTCAACTAAATTTCGAATTATTATATTTTTATAATGTTATAATATTATATTTTTATAATGTTATAGTATTATATTTTTATAGTATTATAGTATTCAATATTTTTATAGTGTTATAATATTATATTTTTATAATGTTATAATATTATATTTTTATAATGTTATAGTATTATATTTTCATAGTGTTATAGTATTATATTTTTATAGCGTTATAGTATTATATTTTCATAGTGTTATAGTATTATATTTTTATAGTGTTATGATATTATATTTTTATAGTGTTATGATATTATATTTTTATAGTGTTATAGTATTATATTTTTATAGTGTTATAGTATTATATTTTTATAACGTTATAGTATTATATTTTCATAGTGTTATAGTATTATAATTTTATAGCGTTATAGTATTATATTTTCATAGTATTATAGTATTATATTTTTATAGCGTTATAATATTATATTTTTATAGTGTTATAATATTATATTTTTATAATGTTATTATATTATATTCTTATAATATAAAAGTCTTTCTTATATTTATCCATGACAGCGTAAAAGTAAAGCAAGATCACGGATTTCTTAGTTTCTTACTACATTCCTATCGTTTGCTCTGTATTACAGTTGTTATACCTCCGTCGATGCTGCGAGATCAGTTGATTTCGCGCCCTGTTCCTCAGGTGGGCGCATCGGTGACGGAGGTCGAGCGTGGACGAGAGCCAGGAGAGGTTCTGCGGGATTCTCAACGAGTCCTCCTGATCGTCCACGTCGAACAGTTCGACGGACGTTTCGTCATCGTAGTCATCGTCCAAGTGGGTGCTCGACGTGCAAGATCTCTCGTCGTCGGCGTCGAGTTTCTCGTCCACGCAGTCGGTCAGCGTGCCACCCTCGTATATCAGTTGCAACTTTCTACCCGCTTCCTGCAGCCAGACTTGCTTCAGCGCTACCTCTGTGTCTCTGTCAAACATACATGCACATATGTATATTTATATACGTAGAACAGTAGGTTCAATTATATATATATATTTAAAGAAGAGTTATCTTTTTCCGTTCAAGCATAATTATCTCAACAAAGTTTCTAATTATGGTTAAAGTTGCAGTTAAACTTGGCGTCGAGGACGAACGAAATAAAAGAAAAGGCGCATCTTTAATTCGAAAGGGGTGTAACCGTGTGTAACGACGCAAGTCAAGGTCAACCGAGATCCTAATGTGATGTAGAACGAGCAGTTCACGCTAGATTGGTCGCACGCACGCGTTGCACGATACTTGCTCATCTGTGATTAACGCTCATCTATGATTGATGCTCCCCCGCCTTCTTTTCGACGGGCCGATAAGCATCTTTGACTCCCCGATAACAATATTTCATTGTTTGCTCGACGATCCACGTACACACGCATTCTCGTTCGCGATAGATACGTGATTCCTTTCGTAGAATTGTTTATTTATTTATTAAGTAATACCTACAGACTGTTTCACAATATTGCAAAGATTGTACAGGGTGTAGAGGGATTGAATGAATTCTACAATTCTTCGACTCGATGGAAGTACACGTAGAGAACCTGTTAAAAAAATTGATCTGGACGTTGAATCTTAAACTCAGAAAGTTTTTTTTCTTTTCCTTTTGCAAATAACTGTTATAGTGACTTCTTCAAAATAATTCAGAGATTTACCACACTACTGTTATATTGTCACTTCTTTCACAAATAACTGTTATAGTGACTTCTTCAAAATACTTCAGAGATTTACCACGCTACTGTTATATTGTCACTTCTTTCACAAATAACTGTTATAGTGACTTCTTCAAAATAATTCAGAAATTTACCACGCTACTGTTGTATTGTCACTCCTTTCGCAAATAACTGTTATAGTGACTTCTTCAAAATACTTCAGAGATTTACCACACTACTGTTGTATTGTCACTCCTTTCGCAAATAACTGTTATAGTGACTTCTTCAAAATAATTCAGAAATTTACCACGCTACTGTTGTATTGTCACTCCTTTCACAAATAACTGTTATAGTGACTTCTTCAAAATACTTCAGAGATTTACCACACTACTGTTATATTGTCACTCCTTTCGCAAATAACTGTTATAGTGATTTCTTCAAAATAATTCAGAAATTTACCACGCTACCGTTATATTGTCATTCCTTTCGCAAATAACTATTATAGTGACTTCTTCAAAATAATTTAGAAATTTACCACGCTACTGTTATATTGTCACTTCTTTCGCAAATAACTGTTATAGTGACTTCTTCAAAATACTTTAGAGATTTACCACGCTACCATTATATTGTCACTCCTTTCGCAAATAACTATTATAGCGACTTCTTCAAAATAATTCAGAAATTTACCACATTACTGTTATATTGTCACTTCTTTCGCAAATAACTGTTATAGTGACTTCTTCAAAATAATTCAGAAATTTACCACACTACTGTTATATTGTCATTCCTTTCGCAAATAACTATTATAGTGACTTCTTCAAAATAATTCAGAAATTTACCACGTTACCGTTGTATTGTCATTCCTTTCGCAAATAACTATTATAGCGACTTCTTCAAAATAATTCAGAAATTTACCACACTACTGTTATATTGTCACTCCTTTCGCAAATAACTGTTATAGTGACTTCTTCAAAATAATTCAGAAATTTACCACGCTACTGTTGTATTGTCATTCCTTTCGCAAATAACTGTTATAGTGACTTCTTCAAAATACTTCAGAAATTTACCACACTACTGTTGTATTGTCATTCCTTTCGCAAATAACTGTTATAGTGACTTCTTCAAAATACTTCAGAGATTTACCACACTACTGTTGTATTGTCGTTCCTTTCGCAAATAACTGTTATAGTGACTTCTTCAAAATAATTCAGAGATTTACCACACTACTGTTATATTGTCACTCCTTTCGCAAATAACTATTATAGTGACTTCTTCAAAATAATTCAGAAATTTACCACACTACTGTTGTATTGTCACTCCTTCCGCAAATAACTGTTATAGCGACTTCTTCAAAATAATTCAGAAATTTACCACGCTACCGTTATATTGTCATTTGATGTCAGTTTAATTTAACTAATGAATGATTTACCATCAAAAACTCATTATCGTTACGTTTCTCCTTGCCTGAAAAATTTCAAAAACATGAGACTGCCAAAGTGGAAACATGACTGTCGCTGAAATGATGGGTGACATGGCGGATCAAGCGTGTTGAAGCAGAAGTTTCCAAGAAGGCGCCGCCCTCGACTCGCGTTTCACGTTTTTCACATTTTTGAACAATGCGACAAACGTCGACCGGTTATCGCGAGCCGGACAAACATAGTACATAGTTGTAGAACGTTAGGATTAAAGTCGTCGAATCGTTTCGGGAGGATCTCGTTCTCTCGTTGAAAAATCGATGGTCCGAGGCATGGCGCGGCGGCCGAATCATGAGAACGGGGCAAGCCGCGCGCTTTTCTCGTTACAGCAAAAGAGCTTTCACCGATTTAAGTGCAAGGTGACGTTTCGCGGTCGTGGAATTCCCTGGTATCCTCGTGAGAGCATTCGCAGATGAGTTAGAAGCGCGCGTCCGAGGCATCGTGAGGTCTTTCTCTCCCTCCTTCCTCTCTCTCTCTCTTTCTCTCTCTTTCTCTTTCTCTTTCGCGCCTAATCCTTGCTTACTTAACTTGCCGCTTTTCGGCTTAGGGCCTCGGTTGGCTTAGCGGTCACTGTCCACGGCCTCTGCGCGATAAATTTTTCGATCCGGAAATTTAGCATGGCACAACACGATATCTGACCATCTCGCTGCGAGAGGAAAACTTTTCACTTCACGCCGCCTCCTCCAAGCAGTTTCCTCATACGGGGTTTATACTGAAAGACTGAATGACAAACTTTCGCAAACGTACGTTTTCTTTTTGAATTTTTCATTAGTTTATTTGGAAATGTAATTGATGGATTCTTTTCAGTATTGTGCGTGGAAATAAAAAATGATAAAATGTTATATCTGTGAAAAATATTTAAAAAATTATGTATTTCGGTGAAATTTGACTGATGAATAATAAGGTATCTTTTATATAGCAATGAAAATTACTAAGTTAATTTGCACACTATTAGGATGTAGATTAATCAGTATGGTATTAGAATATAAATGTTTATTACTTTTGACGTACAATTAAATCCAAAATCCTATATATAGGATTAATTTAGTAATTTTTATCAAAATCCATTAATTATACATATATTTTTTTTCACGTTATGTGTGAAAAACAAGGCCTTCAGTTTTTTTTCAGTGGCCACCCTCGTATAAGGAAATCTGAATTTAGAATTTTCTTAAATTAATTCGAGATTGTACATTCGCATGTTTAGTTAACACTAGAATTGCTCTTACGATTCAAGCGTAAAATTTCCATCCAATGAGATTAACGACATTAAAGTCCAAAAAGAAAAAAAAAAATAGAGCAACTTTATAATACAATGGAGAGTATACAGAGCTTTTATTTATATATTTTACGAACAATTATTTTTAATCCTTAAAAATACAGTGTACATAGGTTACACGTCCGGTGAAATGTCCAACAAAAATTATATACATAAATTGGTCCTTTCGACCACTTTGGTAATTCTAGTGTCAATAACTCTGTACGTAGCTCTTGATACTCTCATTACGTTTAACATTGTTCAACTTAATTCTATTTGCAAAACAAATCGCGTTCGTTTTGTCTTTTTTCTTTTTCATCAGCAAGATTCGCCGATCCAAATTAAAAAAAAAAAAAAAAATACATCTCTTTTTCTCCCCAAGAATTGTTAATCGAAGTCTTCCGAGTGACGAGTACGATACGCTTACTCGTGTGCGGAATATACGCGAGTCTCTTTCCGAAGAAAGGAGGCGGACTGCTCGATTTAGCGTGACGGTCGCGGCGCTGTAATTGTATGAGGCTTCCGGCTGACAAGGAGGCGCGCGTAGCGAGCTGCAAAACGTTCACCCGGTATCAGTCAGTGAAACGACGTAAAAACAACGACGTATTGAAAGAGGTAACCGAAGTTAAATGCATACGTAGCCAGTGGCACGCGTATCGGCAGTGCTGAAAGGAGGCATTGTTTTCCCTCTTGGCTAACGCCGACTCCTCCGGTTTCCACAACCAGGAGAGTTGTAGTCAGCTAGGGAGATGTTTCCCTCTCTCTCTCTCCTAGCCGAGGGAAATGTTATTCCAGGCAAAGAGGATGACACGATGTTGCTCTAAAGTCTGAGGCAAGCTCGATCGAAAAAACAATCCAAGATTGGCCGGTTCAAGAAGAACTTTCTGGTCGAGTGTCTTCGCGGTTACATCAGACGCATCCACGGCTGTTAATGTAGCGTTACATCCACGTTCACGTTACTCAGGATAGGCCAAAAATCACTTCCTGCTAAAATAAATCCGCAATCTTTTTATTACATATGGCGGTCAACGTTTGAAAGAAATGATTTTGAGAAAATTGTGTTTGGACTTAAATTTAGATTTATTAAGGGAAAATTAGTTTTTTTGATGCTTCACCATAAAGAAAAAAAGAAACTTTCGGCCCACCTTATATAACGAGGAATTAAGTAGATTTCAATTGAGAAACAAGCATTTCAGAGGAGCTTGTTGTTCATTTGGTACGTGTTTTCCTTAGTGTACAAACACAGATTCTAGAGCTTCTGGTAATTTTGTAAATTAGTAAATTATCGTGTTGCGCAAGAAGTAATCTAATCTAAATACGTGTATAATTCTTAAATAACAAAACCATGAAAATTCTCCACTGGATCCTAATACCAAAACAAAGAATCTGCTCATCCGTAGAATTCCTTGGGTTATGGATTAATACATTGTTGGTAGATTGTTGGTACTAGATTTTTGGTAATTTTTGGTACTACATTGTTGGTGCTAGATTTTTGGTAATTTTATAAATTAATAAATTAAAAGTAATTAAAAAGTAATCTAATCTAAGTACGTGTAAAATTCTTAAATGACAAAATTATTAAAATTCTCCACCAGATCCTGAAATAATGAAATAAAGAATCTTATTCTTTGAATTAAGTATCAAGTACATTGTTGGTTATGAATTGTTGGTACTACATTGTTGGTATTAGACTTTTTTGGTAATTTTATGAATCAGTAAATTACTGTGTTGCACAAAAAGTAATCTAATCTAAATACTTGTATAATTCTTAAATAACAAAACCATTAAAATTCTCCACTGGATCCTAATGCCAAAATAAAGAATGCTGCTCATCCGTAGAATTCCTTGGATTATATGGATTAATACATTGTTGGTACTACATTGTTGCCACTATAGTTTTGGTAATTTCACAAATTAATAAATTACAGACAAGACGAAACTACTAAAATCCTCCACCAGATTCTGACAATAAAACAAAGCATCTGCCATTATCTATAGTTAAGAATACTTACGATTGAGAGTCAATACACTGATGGTACTAAATTTTGGCTCTATATAGAAAAATCTCTAACGTAAAGGCGGTGTGCTTCTGAGTAGAGAAAGAGGAGCAAAGATAATCGTTTACCCCCAATCGACGACGGTCTCCTTGGCGCAAATTCCAGGCAGTCGGATCACACGTTCGAGTTGCCCGTCCTGCAGGATCCTGGTGACTGAAATACCGCGATTAGTCGCTGCCTTGCTGAACCGAAACGAGATGTTGGTAAACGGCAGGAGAAGATTCGATTGTCGGTGAACAGCTCCGGCGTTCGATAGCACCAGGAGCAGCCCCAATGTCAGCAGCATCGGGCACCGGATCCGAACGATTCGCCTTCTTTCCCTAGATACACACACACACATATTCACACACGCGATATTTATTGCCTCGTTAAAGCCTCTATCCGCCGCGATTTGCTCGCTGGCAAATTGAGTTTTATTTCTATCTTTTTATTTTCTGACCGCTGGAATCCGGGAGGGAGTTTCATGTTACGTCTCCTCTTTTGCTGTTCAGGTTAACATTACCGACTGTTTCTCTCTCTCTCTCTCTCTCTCTCTCTCTCTGATATTCTTCAAATATAGTTCTCTCCCACACGAAATAAATTTGTGAAAAAAATACTTTGCTTTATTTTTACAATTTTTGTAAATGTCACTGTTATTGTGTATGGATATATTTGCGTTATTTTTACTCGAGTTTGAGATTGGAATAATTTATCACTAAAGTTGATATAACACGAGATAAATTCGTGAAAAAAATATTTTGCTTAATTTTTGCAATTTTTGTAAATGTCACTGGTATTGTGTATGGATATATTTGCGTTATTTTTACTCGAGTTTGAGATTGGAATAATTTATCACTAAGGTTGATATAGCACGAGATAAATTCGTAAAAAAAATACTTTGCTTCATTTTTGCTGTTACTGTTATCGTTTCATATCTGTGTCATTTTTACTCGAGCCTAAGATTGAAACAACTTATGAAATGATCGCTAAGACTGGATAAATCGGTTCTAAACGTTGGAGTAAATAAATTTTTCTACGTCTGTCTCGTTTCTTTAAATCCTCGAATTATCTGGGTATATCTGGGTAAATCTCGATAAAAGGTGTATCAATTTCTGGCGTGCTGCTCCCGATTTAAAGAAATTAAAGGCGCCCGTGGCTTTGACAAGCCACCCGGGAGCCGATACCATCCGCGATCCTGTCGTTTTCTTCTAGTCGTTCGCGGAGAACTGTTTTTTGGCAGTTTGCCATCGCAGGTTCAACCATCCTTTTTTTTGTTTTTCATCGGGCAGATAAAAAGAAGCTGCGCCCCTATACGCGCCGGCTCTTACGTAATTAACGCGTACGATATTTGCACAGCCATATGCAAACCCTCACCGGGCGTTTGTTATTCTTTCTCTGAGAAATCGGCAGAAAAATCCCGATTGAAAAGCAACGTTCCCGTTCTTTCTCCCCGGACGTGTAAACAAAAATGAAACACGAGCGAAACGAAACAGAGTTCTAATTTTTTCGAGACTCGAACAATTTCAAATATTGCAAAGCCACTGCCATTCTTTTGCGCGATCTTCTCCCTCGGGCTCGTAACTTTGAGACGGCACGACTGAATATATATATATTAAAAAAATTACGACACGACTGAATATATATATATATAATAAAAATTTATATATAATATATATATATATATATATTAAAAAAATTACGACACGACTGAATATATATATATATATATAATAAAAATTTATATATAATATATATATATATTAAAAAAATTACGACACGACTGAATATATATATATATTATAAAAATTAAGCAATATATATATATATATATGTTGCTTAATTATAAATTGCTTAATAATAATATATATATATATATATATGTTGCTTAATTTTTGCGAAATTTTTATCCTTCCCGAGTGAAACGTCAGTTCTCTCCTTTAACGGCAAGAATAAACAAACGACGTTGAATCGCAAGTGTTGCGACATGCGTGGCAATCTCGGCGCACGGTGACACACAAGTTCACGCGCTTCGCGAAAATGTTTATCGAGATTGTAACGACGAGATAAGAACTATCAACGTGTCGACGTTTCGCGTTTCCTTCAACTAACTCGCTTGATACGTTGCCTCGTGATAAAAGAAAAGGAGAGAAAAAGAAGAGAAGAGAAGAGGAGAGAGAGAACGCCTCTTTCTCTCGCGATGCAAATATCGAAGAACCGTACGATACCTTAGCAGCACACTCATCTGCACGGTTCGCGAGCGTAAGTTCCTCGAAAGAGCCCTCGTCGACGCAGCGATTCAAATACTTCCATAAATCGTGATGCACTTTCGTGAGTCGCCGCGAATTTCCTCACGGGACGCACATCCATTCATGTTTCGACGACTTGTTTTCACGGACTCGACCACCTCTTTTTTCTCTTTACTGTCACTTCTACTTTAATACTAATCGCAAATTGGTATTGCTTCCGAGCTTGCTCGCGAAGACTTCCGACTTCCACGTCACTTCAGAATCGACAGAATGTGAATCTCGAGCGACGGAATATAACGTTATATATATATATATATTGCGAATAAACGGAGACACCCGGAGAGACAGACTTGAAAGGCGAGTGAAAATTCGGAAAATTCGGGGTCACGTGGCCTGAGACTTTTCGCGCCGTTTTCTTTCAAGCGGGCCGGAATCGGTGCGGCGGTGGCAAAGCTTATGGGACCTCCACCTCGTGGAGGCAATCGGCCGTAGTAACTGGCGCGCTACGCTCGCGACTCTCCCTTAAATACTGGCGGAGAGTTCTGGTGGTTGTCCAGTTCACCTACACCACCACCTATCCTGTCACTTACGTCTCTCCTTCTCTCCCTTGACGCTCGGTGCGTTTCCCCATCTGTAGCCCCACCACCACTCGGACACCAACCAAAGTCGCTGCTTCCCCTTTCCTCCTTCTCCGGCAAACCTTCCCTCCTACCACCAACTGGAGCTGCCTCTGCCAAATCCAATCCTACCCACTCACCCTGAGATCTAATCCCTGCTCTCTTCCTCTTATTCTTTCATTCTAACTCTCTCTCTCTCTCTCTGTCTCTCTCTCTCTCTCCCTTTTTTTTTTTCATCCCTCTTTCCGCTTCTGAATTCCGCGCGCACACCTCTCTTCCCTTCCTTTTTCCCTCATTTCTCTTTCTCTTCCCCTTCCTTTGGGGTCGTCTTTGGACCCCGCGTCTCTTCCTCTTCCCATCCCTCTCACCAGAGCCGCCTCGTTTCTCTGTTTCTTTCTTCCTTTTTCTTTGTCCTTCCACCTTCCAGCCGGCGACGCTGCCGCTGGAGTCGCTGCTTTTTTACACCCTGATCCTTCTATCGTCTAGGGCGGCTCTTCGTGAGCCGGCGAGCGACTTTGGTAAATGCCGGTGCATCCATCACCGAACGTCACCAGAGGCAAGTCGAGGTTAGCCGTGGACTAACTATGGGCCGCTGGCTCCTGTGTACCCACGAGTCGTTCTCTGATGCACCTTCCTTCAAGTTTAACTCGTGCACCGGTGGATTTGCCTGGTCAATTGTATAAAGTATATATTATATAGTATAATATAGTGTATATACAGTTATGTTACATAAGTGTATTATATAATATAGTACAGTGCACAGAATGGCGCTGATATTGATATTATTGTAGCAAGTAGTATAGTAGTATAGTTACGTTACTAATAAGACAAGTATCTCAATATAATATAGTGTATATATTGCGCTAGTGTATATATTGCTACTGATATTATTATTAGTATAGTGTAGTATAGTATTATTATTATTAGTACCGTATAGTATTAGTATAATATTATTATTATTAGTATAGTATAGTATTAGTATAGTATTATTATTATTAGTCTAGTATAGTATTAGTATATTATTATTATTATTATTAGTGTAGTATAGTATTAGCATAGTATTATTATTATTAGTACAGTATAGTATTAGTATAGTATTATTATTATTAGTACAGTATAGTATTAGTATATTATTATTATTATTAGTACAGTATAGTATTAGTATATTATTATTATTAGTGTAATATAGTATTAGTATAGTATTATTATTATTAGTACAGTATAGTATTAGTATAGTATTATTATTATTAGTACAGTATAGTATTAGTATAGTATTATTATTATTAGTGTAGTATGGTATTAGTATAGTATTATTATTATTAGTGTAGTATAGTATTAGTATAGTATTATTATTAGTGTAATATAGTATTAGTATAGTATTATTATTATTAGTCTAATATAGTACAGTATTATTATTATTAGTCTAATATAGTATTATTATTATTAGTGTAGTATAGTATTAGTATAGTACTATTATTATTAGTGTAGTATAATATTAGTATAGTATTATTATTATTATTAGTATAGTATAGTATTATTATTATTATTAGTCTGGTATAGTATAGTGTATATATTAGTATTATGCTGGTGTTATTATAGTAAATAGAATAGTAATGCTACTAATAAGACGGACGATTGCACTCTGCAATCAAATTTCAATTAGTCTCTCACCATGAACAAGATTTTCCTGTCAAAGTCTCGCCAATAGTAATTGAAGTACACACATAGTTCGATGAAAATAATGTCTACCATGTTGCACAATACCAGGGAAGATTGGCATTTCATTGACCAGGAGATTTTTCGTAACGCAGCGAGACGTCGGGGACCATTTGTCGGGGACGAAACGTTCGTCGGTAATAAATTATGCAAGTCGGCGCGACAAGAGTGGTCCTCGTCATTGGCCATGAGCCCCCGGAAGATCGTGCGACGATTGGCGGCCAGCCAAAGGTCGTTTTTCGCGAGGCTCGCGATAAACTTTCCGTCCCCGGGCGTGCAGCCCCTGGACGGGATGCATTGTCGCGCGAATTAGCGCAGCTTTTCAATTTTTCCGCTGGCTAGACACCTATAGAAAGAAAGAGAGAGAGTCGTCCGTGTCTTCTGAAAATGGATCACCCACGCGACAATTCCTTATTTCCGCTAGAGCACCGCGGAATATTTTATTCGCAGGTGCTCCTGAAGAAGATCCGTGAGCGGGTTTCGCCCAACGAAATTTATACTCCATTGGTTTGCTTATTTATAACGCAGCAGCTGCAACAGTACATCATTTTCATTATTATTGCTGGTCGAATTTTATAAATGAACAGTGTCAAACGTAAAATGAATAGGCAAGTTTGAACGCAATTGTAATTCGTCTTCAGATTCAAATAAATAAATAAATTGGAGAATACAGTACAAGATTCGTTAACAACTACCAAAATTGGATTGATTTTTGTTCAGATATTTTATAGATATAAAACAGTGTATTTTTAGGGACTTGTTTATGTATTACAAAGATTTTCTGTTTCTTTTACTTTGTAGTGTCTCTGGTGGAAATTCTTTTATTCTTCGCGTTAAACATCAATTAACGACACAAAAATATAGATAAAAATAATTGTCTCGGCTTGCAAAATTTCCAAGCTCAATCACAGGAGAGAACAAAATATCTTAAACTGTCGTGGAACTCTTCTGGATCTTTCCTTCCTAAAAGAAAGCCGTATTCTAGCTGCTATAAAATACAGGTTACAATTAGAAGTGTGCACGGTTTGTATGTTGAAGGGACCAGTAATAAAAAGATGAATGACTGGGCTATCGTAAACACTCGTGGACTTTAGGACCTCAGGTGGACCTCACAAGTGAAACGCATTAATAGCACGAGGCAAACCAGCCAAGAGGGGTGAAGAAAGAAAGGGCAACGGCGACGGATTTGAAGATTTATGCTCATCCATTGGCAGCTGTTGAGTGGGGCTTCTTGAGGAACGAGATCGGTGCCACGGAAATTAATTGGCGGGACGAAGAAGTGGCAGTGAAAAGCCGCTAGTGGTTTCCACCCATTGTACTCCTTGTGGTTATGACTCGCTGCCGCAGGACAGGGTTGGCGAGAAAGGGAGGGGGAGAGAAACGAAGAGACAGAGAGCACGAAGAGAGGGAGAGAAACGGAGAGAGAGATAAGTAGTAGTAGTCGAGGTGAGAGTCCGTAAATGAGTAGGTAGTTCTCGAAGCACTCGATTGTCCGAACCCTCGACAAGGGTTCGTCCACCGTCTCCATATGCACGTTTCTGAGTGTCATAAGGAGGATCCCCGAACAAAAATCATTCCGTTCTCGTCTCCAATTGCCTCGTAAAATCTGTTTTGCGATTGTCCGGCTTCTCTTCTCAGTATCCTCTCTTGAAAATCGAGGTGAACGCGGAATGTGAAAAACTACGATTTTACGCAACGTCTACAGAAATAGACGTAATTTCCAATAGGCGCTGTTGTAGACATACTTATCAGTAAATATTGAACGACGTTGAATCCCATTTTGTGAAGTGCCGAATAGATCTACCTGTGTCTCCATCAGCCATCTGAGAAGAACGGTTCCCAGAGTTGTTTCACTTCCCCACAGAAATGGTTTTATTGTTCCGAGGGCGAAGAGCTCTCGAGCTCGAACGCCAGTGCACATAGTGAGAGCGAGAATGTTCCAAGGTGGGTTGAGACTCTCGCAGAGACACTTTTAAATCTTGGAAAAATATCTATTACCTCTTGTCCCATTACACCTCGCTGCTTTCTTTCTCCTCTCGCGTTTCTGCGTGTTGACAAACGTTCCACTTTGCGATTTACTTATTGCCATTACTCATCACACAAACGTTCTCCCAATCTCTCTGAATTCCTGAAAGGAGGAATTTGTTTCAATCTTCTTCGTTTTGGAAAAGATAGAGAACAGAGAAGGAGGAAGATGAAGAAACAAAAAGAAAAAGAGTAAGGAGGAAACGTCAAGTTTTAACATGATATCACGTGGTTCACATGGCTGGTACACGGCATCCTCAAACATTCGTGGGCCAAAGTTTGTCTTCCCAAAAAGAAAACGATGAGAGAACGGATCCTCCAGCCCGGTGGATGTGCTCGATCAATCGAGAGCCAAGAGGTAATGTTCCCGAGCCAAGATCCACCACTCCTATAACTAACTTGCTATTATAGCGGTTGAAGTGTAATTATCTCGCGATAGTTGGGCCGCAAGATACTCTCGCTAACTAGAAGGCAATTTGTGGATACTGGCATAATCGAATTCCCTCTGTGCTCTGTAATACGTACGTTGAATCAAACGCTTCTCTTTCGTTTTCTAAACAGCTGTTGCTCTTCCATTCTGCCAATTGTAAAAAAAAAAAAAAGAAAAAAACGATCCGTCACTGCTGGTAAACATCACCGCTCGAAGAGCAATTGGCAAATATCAAAGATTTCATGTTTAACGTCCAACTACGTTTCTCGAGGAATCACGCTCTCGAGACTCGAGGTAAGGCTAAAACTATTATTATTGACTGTCTCAAAGATCGCCAAGTGAACAGTGAAAAAAACAACAACAGTCTTCGTCTCATCGCTGAAAATAGACAGAGCGTGTACAATGAAAGACATAGACGTCGAAATGGAAATTGGAAATCTCACGATGATACTTACAATGAATCATCCTGCAGATATAATATTCGACTCCAGAATGTAATCATCTTAACAAAACGTTTCCCGATCGTTCGGTCATCAACGACCAAAGTGGAATCGCCTGACTAATTATACCTTGGAACAACGTCTGGAATGGGGGAAGGTTTTGAATCGAGCGCGAGGATGCCGCATCGATCATCTATCGTGAGGATCTATGATAGTAACCGTGCCAGGTTAGATTCTTCGAACATGAATAGAGGTCGATGATCGTTTTCTCCAGTGAATATGGCTTCATGATCTTTCTTTTTTCTTTCGTTTCTTTTTTTCTTTCTTCTTTTTTTTTTTTTTTTTTNTTTTTTTTTTGGAACGAATCCTGGTGTAGACGCTTCGCCTGGTCGACCTCTCCTTCTAAGAGCTAATTAATTTTTATAGCTTAGGTCGGAGGGACCTCGAGAGTTCACCGCGCGTTCCTTGTTCGAAACCTACGAGGGAATATTAATGAACCGGCCCGTTTGCTTCGCTCGTGTTTGCAGATATCCTGCAGGTCCTCTTTATTTGCGGATCGTCTCGTTATCATAGCACTGACTCCTCCTCCCCTCCTCCACGACGTTCGTACGGTAATTGTTCCCCCATCGTCGATGCACATAATTTAATAGTTTTTACAATTTAGAAATTCGTCTCGTCGATGGCAGAAAACGAGAGATGTAAAACAATGAACTAGTCCCGCGATAACGTGCGGCATTGTTCCTCGGGATTCGACGTTTCGTAGCAGAATTCTTCGAAATGGCATCTCGTGAAACGTTCTACAAATTTCTAAAAAATTTCCTAATTCCCACTTGTTTCAGCTTGTTCAGGAACCTCTGTAGAGATTGTAAAGAATATTTGTTTTGTGTTTTAAAGTAGCTTGCACGCTACTAGGAAATATATTCATTGTACAGTTACCTTCAAGTTCTTGAAGACAAATTTCGACGAGTCTGTAACAACTTGCAGATTGTTTCGCTTGATTTTCAATTGTTGATCAATTAATTTAATTAATCTCTAATTTTATTGGCATCCAAGTAGTCTCTTACGAGCAATCAGAGTTTTTATGATCTCGTATAAAATTTCCTGCAGGATAGATTTAGTGGTAATGAAAAACGTCTTTGGTCTCCCCAAGTGAAATTTATAGAAGCTATGATTTTTAATTGAAGTAATTTAGTTCTGCCTCTTCAGAGAAAGATGAATAACTGGTCGAACAAGTGCTTGATTAATCTACGCATGAAACACTGAATTTATTTATAATTCATTGCGTTATTATGCACAACGATAAATTAATTGTCGGAAATTGATCTGAATGGATACATCTCGAGAAATTTTTTACTTTTTAAATTAGCTTACTACTTACTAGCTCACACGTCCAGACTTCATCTGAATATTTCAATCCTAAGTTATTTCAAGCAGTGAATCATTTAAATTTTTAAAAAGATACCAACTTCTAATGTCAAATTATTTCCCGTAATTTAGCTTAGTTCCCGTGCAAACATTTGACAGAAACGTGTACATAGTTTCAAACGTATATGGACGTTTTAAGTGGCCAAGGGTGAGTCTATATAAGTGTACGATTATAATCTATATTGTACCCGCATAGATGTGGACTATAGATCAAAAAAATTGGTGTCTTTATTAACAAAGACAATCTGGATTATTATTTTTTTTTTTTTTTTGGTAATCAAACTTTGAATTTCTAATGAAAATCAATGGCCGTTTTAACAAATCTATCCAATCTCTGATATATACTCAAACTGTTTCTGTAATGATAAAGAAAATATTCAGACGCTTGGTAATGTTGGTCAGGTTTAGTTGCATTTTAAATTCCCAAGCCCATCGCGCGATACGTCAATTTGACTGGCCAACAGACGCGCTGACATTCCCTTGGGAATCGTGAGAAACCGACGTACACGGGAATCTGTTGGGATATCAATTTACAATTCACAGTGTTTCCCAAGATCTTGCACGTACAAATCCATTTTAAAGATACACACGCGATCTCGCAATTCTATTTCAAAAAGAACAATGCTACTCCAATATTCCAATATCCAAATATCTAAATGTATTCTTTCATACATTCTCAGCTGCGACAGCAAACCAGAGTCGCGTCGACCTTCGATTCTTGATCGTAATTACGGGCAACAGGAATGAATTAAAACGGGGAACAGAACGTACGCTGTCGGTAGTAAATCGGCGAGGAAATCCCCTTTTCTTACCCCGTTAGCCCTTCGACACTCAGGCCATTCAGGCACTCTCGCCGTTTTCCGCGACAATTGTCGGGCGCAATGCAATAATTGCATAATTCCCGCCACACTTGCCACTCGGGGCGAAGCTGGTCGGTTCCACGAGTGGCTGAGCCGCGCGCTCGTGAAAGGGTGTAGCCGTTTCGTAGCCACCGAATTGTAGGTTGCAAGTCGTAGCCGCGAGGAGAGCCCACCTCTTCTTTCACTCCTCGAACTTCCCGCTGAAGGAGGATGAATTTTCGCCCCTTCGACGAAATCTTGTTTCCCTTATTGTTTCTCGCTCACGCTATGGATTGATCGTGAAAAAGCGACATCGAGACGACCTGTAGAAACCAGAAAAAAGTGAAATATGGATCGATAATGCTAACAGCTTAATGCAAATCTCTAACTGGTTACCAACTTGCTCCTTTAGCAGGAAATTGAGATGGACTGTACTCGTCATTTACACTGGTTCGTCACACTGATTCTATATCTGTAAATTAAAAGTATGTCTATTAATAATATTAAACGTATTACGAGGTCAAGAAATAGGAAATAGCACTTGTTTCAATATTTATTCAGTCAAGTGCCCATTAGTATCGCTATACCTTAGGCCTTTAGGCTAAGCTTCGTACAAGTGAATAGATAATTATATTCGTAAATGAAAATGATGGCTTGATTTATTGCTAGGGATGGTCGTATATTTTCTCAGGTAGTGAGAAGCGAGCTGTGACGAGAAGGAGGTGGGAGGCAAGAGAGGCTGACGGCGAAGAGAGAACAGATAGGCAAGCCTGCAAAACCGCTTGACGAAGGAAATAGAATTCAGAGGAGAACTTCCTTCATTTCGACTTTTACCGGCTCTTAGCCAAAGCAACGCTGCGTTGTAACGGGTGACGTTCACACAAAGAACGTCTAAAGTTTTGCGCTGACTATTTCTCTTTTTCATAGATATACGCCTCCCGGCGTAATAAAAAACTTGTACAATTTACTGAGATTCGAGCAGTTGCCACTGGAAGGAGGAGAAAAGAAAATCATGAAAAAATTAATATTTGTACTTTCATCAATATCTATTAGGGATACCTGCAGGCGTCGTTTTTTGATATTGTACAAAATTTCATTTTTTATTTAACAATTAACAATCTAATCTATAATATAATTTAACAATAAAAATAGCCAAAATGACTAACTGTCAATGTATCGAAACTATAATATAAATTATGTTGCGATAAGTTAAATTATTGTTCATTGAATTTGAAAAAAAAAACGACACCACTTGAGAGTAGCACTGATACCTCATCAATGACATAAATTTCCTTTGTCAAAGACAATTTCCCTCCATAATTTTGAGAGGTATCCCAACCTTTCGACAACCTGTGAAAATCCTGCAGCTTGTAAACACGCACGATGAATAGCTCGTCACAGGGAATTCCTTCGAATCGGTTACGGCGTCGATTCCCAAAGATTTGTCAGAATGTCGTCCATGCGGGGGTGGTTTCCTGGAAGAAAAAGAATGAAAAAAAAAGAGAACAGGGGAGGAAAGCGAAAGAAGAGAGAAGAAATGAACTGGCAATGTCATCAGTTCACCGGAGAAACATCCGTAACGGTATCTACCTGATAATATTTACTGCGCGACGAAACACCGCAGAAAAGGAAGCCACGTTGTTCCCTTCCAAGACCGTTCGCTCCGTTCAAAAGCGGCTATTAACCGACGCTATTGTCACAGCGACGTGAAAGCGACTTGCGGAAGATTTCACGTGAATCGATATTACGCTATATTAATTCCTGTCTAGTTTAGGACCGCGTTGTCGGTATCGAGTTGAACATGAATTTTTATATAAAAGTACGATGTCCTTCCATGTTGCGCCTTCTTATAGACACGATACAACTGGAAATAATTGGAAGACGCTTAGTATCGGAAGAATTTTAATATAGGAGATTTGTATTTTAACACGATGAATAAAGAAAGAAGAATGCTTGGTTCGACTTAACCTCTTGCGCTGGAATGACGTATCACGCACGTCGAGAATTTTTCGTTCCAAAATTGCAATATCTTCTCAGTTATATTTAAGTATAACTCGCAGAAAAACAAATATTAAATTTATTACTTTTTCCAGTAATAATTTCTCTCCAATGATATCATACCGACGAGTTCAGAAAGAAAGAGACGAATTATCGTATACGGTTATTTGGTCACTCGTTATGGTCCGCAATCAGTTGCCAACGCAAGTGTTTACTATACATATAAGTAATGTCGTTTTCTGACACTGTAGAAAAATTTATTTTATTTAAAAGTTAATACAGCTTTAATCTGTAATATAACGTAATATAATAAGTAAAATTATATATTTAAGTAAAACAAAATAGGCAAAACAAATAACAAATTTATTACTTCTCAGTAATTTCTCATCCAGTGACATCGTACCGGCGAGTTCAAAAAGAAAGCGACGAATTATTGTATATGGTTATTTGGTCAGCTGCCAATGCAAGTGGTAAGGCGTTTAATAGAACAGTGTTTAATAGAAATGTGATTTTCAGGGAAAAGAGATTCTGTCCGAGATTCTGAACGTTTCTAAATATTACTATTGTTACTATTAAGGTAAAATATATTCCCAGTGCTGAGAAAATAATTTCAATACACTAATTTCAAGTATATTGAAATGTAACCCAGGCAAAATAATAAATCTATTACTTCTTAATAATTTCTATCGAGTGATATCATACCGACGAGAACAGAAAGAAAGCGACGAGTTATTGTATGCGGTTTGGTCACTCGTTATGGTCCGCAATCAGTTGCCAGCGCAAGTGGTTAAAGCAAAGGAAGAGTAGCCTCTCTTTAATGAGCTAACTTGAGGATAAGTCGTAAGAAAGTTGGAGAGAAATAGCCTAATGTTAGATAGATACTTATACGCAGTGTCTAGACGATTCGCGAGAAAATTTTAATAGTATAATATACTAGTATTTTAATAATTTTAACATATAATACACTAGTATTTTAATAATTTTAACATTGCTGACTAGGTGAGAAATTTAGCAACGATACTGCGACACATGATAAATGGATATCGTTGCACTACCCTCTGGTAAGAAGTGATCATCCACTGGAACCGGATGGTCGAGGAACACGTAGTTACACCCTGAAAATATAATATAAATACATAGAGAAAAGAGGAGCTTTACGAGCCGCGTATATGGCGTGCACGATCCGGGCACTGCGGCACAATTCGCTACTAATTGATTTTACGACATCCGTTATATTGACCGTGAAGATCGTCGGCAGAGCTGGCCGAGCTGTAGAGGGTGCAGATGACACCCTGGTGCGAGCCAAGCATGACGCCCTTTTTCAGCGACACGGGCACGGCCCGAGGAATCTTCATGAACCCTGATTATCGAGGACGATCTGATGTATGGCCTGTAGCCGCGTTCTGTTCTTTGTTCGCTTAATGTTTGGCTGATAAGAGGCCGACAGAGGAACGAGAGCCGAATACGGTTGAAAGCATGTGAAAAATATTTTATGCCGTGCGCAGAATGTTATAAAATAAATCGTGTTAAATTTTTCAAAGTATCGCTTCTGAAACATAAAATGATTCGCATTAAGAACGATCTTGAATGTAAAGAACAAAAGTCTTGTCACACCTTATAGGTACATATCTGATAAATCTAATAAATAATAAAAATTAAATCTTAATTATTCCACGTTTTGCTACATGTTTTTTCTTTCTTTCGTCCCTGACAATCATTAATTTACGTAATGGAAGATCAGGACCTTGACTGGTATAGTCGATGAATAAATAAAGGAAAACCTGGAGAAACGAATAGTAGATACCGGTCGTAGCCTCAATTCTCGTTTCGATGGCATTAGTTACTCGTAGAAGAACAGAGAATCCGCCTGGCCTCCAATAGGATCGAGACAGAATCTCAAAAGGAGGCAAGATAGGAACGAAGGAAAGTCATCTCTCGTCCTCTATTGCTCCATCGCTATCTCTCACTTCAATGGACAATGAGACAATGGAGTGACGTTTGCGAGACGTGATAGCAGTCGGATTAATTCTCGATCGATTCGAAGGGAGCCGTTTCTCCGCTTTGAGAATTCGTACTTTCCTGACAAATACTGAAGCTCAGGTTAACTATGCGAGTTAAACCAATGAATTGCTTGATGCTTTCAAATCGCGCCAAAAAATTATTCACCGGAACTATATTTATAAAAGAAAAGAAAAGAAAAGAAAAAAGAAGAAGAAGAAGAAGAAAGCTACTAAAATTCTTCAATCTTCGGTCTTGATTCAAAATCTAGTATGGAGTTTAACATTCCCTGTACAAATACAAGAATATGTACATACTGCATTGGCACGCGCGTGCAAAAGGCTGGCTACGTCGAAGATCAAATTATTGTTATCATAACCATCTGCTCGTCACTTTTACGAGCTTAAAAGCTAGCGCTGCCGGTCGTCGGATCAAAGGAGGCCGACGCTTCCGCTTTCAAGAATGGAAAACATAGCGCAAAACTCCCTAGTGAATACATTCGAAAGTGAGCAGCGAACTGATCGGCAAAGTACCCCGGGGATCGTTCAGAATTTTATACGAAGGAGAACAAAGAGTTTCTGGATCACGAGTTTGCCCCTGTAAATACATATATTCGGTTCAGTATCGCAGGGAATGTCGTTGCACCGGGTCCTTTTGGGAATTCAAATATGCGATGCATCTACGATCGGAGACAAGGATTGGAGATCAAAAGGTTGTGTCGGTTGTGCAGAGTCCAATAAACGTTTCACGTTCCTCTCATCGAATACGCTCGGTTCCAATAATAATAATTCAATCCAACCAGTTTTTGTTTTATCTAAAATAATACAGCAACGCTTAAGGAGTCATGTTCCTACTGAATCAATCATATATGTATATCAAAACTGTATCGTGTTACGTTTCTATCGCTTTTCGTGCAAGTCAGTACGTATTGGACAGGATGTATCGTTTTCGACCAGTGAACGCATGAATTGTTGTCGCACGAGTTGACTTTAGTGTGACTCGAAAATCGATGAACTTCTGGCAGGTCTAATCGTGATCGATGAACTGGCACGCAGTGGCACGTGGACTGGTGATCTATCGCGTGGAAACGATTGGTCGCGATATATGGACTCGGAAACATTTCGTCCTTTCGTCAGACATCATTCTTTTCAACTCGTCCTGCTTCAGATCTTTCTCTACCACGTGCTCATTTCAAACTTGCATTAGTTTTATTTGTCACTGCAAAAAAAAAAAAAAAAATGAACAATGAATGGCCATAAAAAAATCACTCTTTTGGTAGATTTTAAGAATTCGATAAATCAGGCCTGCAAGAATGCAGGAGAGCTAATTGCTTCGGAGTGTGAGACACGCATACCTATGCGTACATTTTTGGGAAATCCAGTGGCCTCAAAGAACGTTCCACGGTCAGGTAGAAATCTCGAAATTACAGTTCGACTATATAGATGTTCTGGACGACAGAGGAGCTCGTTAGTGACTAAGTGTATCGATGACCCTCGTTAAGTAATCATCTTTTAATTAAGCCAAGGAGAAAAAGACGCCGCCGATAGTCTGCAACCACGAAACTGTAATTACCTTGTTCTACCGGTTCAAGGCACCGGTTCAGGCAACTTTGTGTCTTTGAATGAGAACTGACATACAACTTGAATACATTGATAACTCACGGATAAGTCCTGTGTCAGGTGTATCCCTCAAGATAACGATGTCGAAACTATTTTTCTAATCTACATCTCTTTTGTGATCGACAACATCTCAATTTTTCCAAACGACGATAGAAGTAAGTGACATGCATAGCCGCTTCAAAGCAGCTGTGTCGCTCGTTGTTTATGAAACGATGAAACGTAATCGTCTAGTGTTACATTATGAATAAATATTAAGTCTTGTGTAATTCCTTTATAATAGCAGCTGTGATTACTAGTCTTGTATATCAAATGAAGGAACATTCACGATGTTTATTTTCTCACTCGGTTCCTTATCTTCTCACTACACGTTTGCTCCTTTGTTTCGAAGTCAGAAAGCGCAAAGCACTGTCTTGAGCATCGTTGGTGATGTCCGCTCACTTTGACGTCGTTCACAGTCGGGGAAGTGACCTTGAGTGACCAATTGATTTTGAACGGACTGGGATAAGACAACTCCTTTAGATTTGGTCTGGCCCATCGAGTCTACCTTTGTGCAACCTATCATTCTTACGTTCATCTTGCTGATAGGATCAAAGTAACAATGAAATAAATTTTATTTCAGTGAATAACGAGTGATGGAAAATAAAACGACGCTATAAACAACGTTATATTTTCCATTTGCACCTCTGACGATTTTTATTTAACAATACCGGATTAGCAATCGGTATTTTAACAAAAATTCGATACTATTGCTGAAAAAGCACAATGTATACATACATACATCGAGGTATAATTGATATACAGAAATGGCAACTGACCTGCAGAGGATGGGATTGCACTGCGAAGGGATGGCCAACGAACGGTTTGACGGCTCCACCCCCACATCGAGACATGGCAAACCTGGTATCGCATTCACGGTCCACTGGCTCAGGATTCGGGTCTCCACCCTACCTTTACGACGTACAGTCTACGCTGTTTCCTCGTGAAAAAAGGAGGGAGAGGGAGAGGGAGAGGGAGAGGGAGAGAGAGAGAGAGAGAGAGAGAGAGAGAGAGAGAGAGAGAGAGAGAGAGAGAGAG
>NW_025110082.1:423806-442390 GCF_011392965.1 Frieseomelitta varia
GAGAGAGAGGGAGAGAGAGAGAGAGAGAGAGAGAGAGAGAGAGAGAGAGAGAGAGAGAGAGAGAGAGAGAGAGAAAGAGGAGGAAGGGAAGCTACGGGGTACGGTCCATAGTTGGCGATCTGTAACCCTCGATCGTTGAATTTGAACATATCTCACGACGAAGCATATATGTATATATATATATATATATATATATATATATATATATATATACATACATACTTAACAGATGGTTAGATGAACAACATATCCATCTTACAAATTGCAGTAACGAAACGTCTTTGTGACGGAAATTGCCCATTGCAAACTGTTCTTCGTCCAAAGAATTTATTATCAACTTCTGTCGAATAGTTTTTCGCGTTTTACCGCTACAAGCATCAATTGTATCGTGGAAAAATTTGGAGAGTTTGTTCAAGACAGTGTAATTTAAGCTAAGCTGTTGAACTCAAAGAAATTCCTACGTTTTGTTTGTCTAAGCATAACGTAGCAGCACTGACTATCATGTTACAATGTAGTAACAGAGTAAACAGCAGACTGGCTTTATCATAAAAGGAGAATAAAAAAAAATCGTACCAACTGTGAATAGCATAGAATAATTGCAAATCTCGAGTCATTGGATGTCTATCTTGCGACCGAACAGTAAATACAACCGTAGTCGCCTCACGTGTTCAACGTATTGCAAGACCGACTTGCACGTGATGTAAGACTGCATTGCTGATCAGTTTACATGAACAGTAAACAAAAGGTGACTTTAATAGAAATCGAACAGAAATACAACTATTCCTTCTTGATATTTGTAGAACGTATGTGAATACTTACATAGAAGACAAAGAATTTTGTTTCTTTGGTCGACCAATATTACTTTAATAATAGATTCCATGTCAAACAGAATTCTGGTTTGCAAAGTTATCTACCAGTAGAAGGCATAAGTCGTGGTTGCATGGTAAGAAACGACCGGGAGAGATACATAGCAGGTGCGCGTGCAGACAGCTCGAGGCGTTTACCAGTTAACCAAGGGGTGAGCAAACTTTTTTCTGAAAGGGTAGAATAAGAAGCTGTGGGATTTACTGTGCTAAAAAGAGGTCACGCTATGCTAAAGCGAACGCGCAGGTCTTTTTAATCATCTTGTCAGGCTGGTATAATCCGTGCAAATCGTCCAGAAAAATTCTCGCTACTTTCTGGTAGACAAAACTACTGCTGCTGCAACAGGCATAGCTTCTGAAACACGAAGATGAAACACTCGGGCTAACGGTGATTGTTTTATGAAACAGATAAGTATGTCGCAAAACTTTATTTTCCTTTTTCAGAAGGTATCAAACGCTCGTATTTATCATTTACATTTACTACAGAAATATATTTTCTTACTAAAAAAAAATGCACTATCTTATTTAGAAAATATTTTTGGAATAAAAGTGTGGTTATATTCTTCGAAAATATCCGTCACTCTAATTAATATTTCACATCGCGTCGATCAAATGAAATTGCTTGAATGAATTGCTCTGTGTAATGATACGCTAAAAGTATAATGTTTCAAAGAGAAATAAATCGATCGACGTTAATTAGAAATAAACGAGTATGAAAGCGAGTAAATGTGTCGTAAGGCTTGGCGCTGTGACTGTAAAGATGAGTAAAAGTTTGTAAAAGATAGCAATTCATCCGACGCAAAGAGAAAGTGATAGAAGAAGAAAATGAATGGACGTAACTGTAAGATTCTCATTCCACTGGCACGCGTTGGCTTTTTGCCAAGTCGTGAACGCGAGCCATTAACGTGCGGGATTGCTTATCAGTTGCTGAGTCCGCGTTATTGCGTCGACAGTGACCAACCGAGCGGCGGGCGACGCTGTTTCTGTCTCCATGCCACCTAGATGCCCCCACGTCTCATAACTCGCTGGCTATCAGCTGTAAATGACGAAAGTGATCGCGTCCACGAGAGTATACGTCTATGGTATTGGCCCCGTATATCGATTATAGAGCTATTTGCGTTGGATAGTGGAAACCGCGACTGAAAAAAAATCCTCCTTCCATTTGTTTACAGGCTGTTCGTTTAATAAATACTTCATACTTCAAACAAAGTGCTGAAACAAAACATTCAACATCACAGAAAACTATGAACGAAACATTATTATTGATGCAATCTACAATGATTTTTTATCCGAATAACTATTTTTAATTGCATGTACTTAACTCTGTATGAAATACGTGAAATTTGATATCTGATATTATTTGCTCAGCTATTGTTTGGAAAAAGAAATAAAAAGTAATAAATAATAATTTCATCTAACATAATGTACGATAAATATTGTTACAGGTGGAAAACATTTAGGTTAGGTGTAGTATTATTGACACTCGATACAGTCATCTCGCATTCCCTTTTATATCCTGAGCTAACTGATTACTGTAAAATCAACAATTACTGGTTTGCGCTGTGGTAAAATAGAATTTTCACATTTCACTTGTAATTATCACAGTCGTACGTAGGAACTTTATGATTAAACATTGTTATTTGACGTTCGAAAGTAATTCAAGTACATTTCTCTGTCGAAAAAGGAACGAATAATAAATAAAAATTTTTTTGAAAAGATTCGTAGTAATTTGTAACCTATGAACATTCAAATATGGTGGAAGAAACGCGTCGGCGGTGCAGTGTTGCCAGCACGGAAGTACTCGACGACGCTATTGCCAGTTTGCTCCCTCCAAAACCGCGCGTGCATTGGCAGCATTGTTTTTTGGTAGTTTACAAATAAAATGGCCGATATATGAGGCTATTTTGTATGGACAATAAAATATGCAATTCTGTAAAATTAATGACCATCGGCGGCTCGTGTATGTACATCAGAGTATAGGTTCAGTGCCGCGAAATACGAGAAAAGAAGGTGAAGTGTAAGTGAACGCGTGGGAGTGCGGTGAGAAGAAGGTGGAGGTTGTCTTTCAAGAACCGTAGACGCCGCGGGTCCGAACAGCAAAACGAAGAATAACTTATGAACTCAGATATATTGGAAAATCAACCGACCACTGTATTTTTTTCATTGGCGCGCGGCGGCGCGGTGATAACTATACGAGAACGGCTCTAGATTTACGGAACTTGGTTTACAGCGCACAGGCCCCCTCTGCCGCCTGCTCCAATTCTTCAAACACTCTCACCTCACCTAAACACTATGTGTTCCTAAGCCTGGCAAAACAATACTTGGGAACACTCCAAATATTCGTTGTACTTTATGTCACATATGTCAAATGCATCGTGTTGATCATCTTGTATTCTTTATTTTATGTATCCAGATTATTTACAGTTTTCCATTAATATCTAAGGGATCAAATATCATAGCAACTTAGAACTGCTTCAGGCAGATATGATTCCCAATTTTGAAAATCACAGCTGAGATACTGGAGTGTGACGGGTACGTTTATTTAGAACCTTTCAAAATATTTCCCGCCGATCAGTTTGTTGTAGTGGAAAGAAATGGTGCCGATAATACGTTGACAGAGACGGAGGGGCCTACAAGCAGTGCGTCCAGCCAGCCCACCCCCTCCGTTACTCCTCTGTCAAACATGTGCACCACGCCTGGCAACGTGGGCACAGGATTTGGGTATGCTTGGTCCTTTGGTGGACCTGGGGCAGAAACCCGAGAAAATGCACAGGGTGAACTTACCACAAACATTAGTTATGCTGTGAATAATAATCAGGACCAAGGATCCAGTCAGAAGATACAGGTTGACATTAAACCAACTAAAGTTGCCAATAGCACACATCGTCGGCCGATGTTCACTATGAATGAAACTTGTCAACAGACCCCAACAACTCATCATACAGCTGGAGCTCATAATCAAACGCATGGCACACATGTACGTACTAAGAAGCATCATGATGTATTTTCATTAACATGTGACAAGGGAGGTTGTAATTGTGATGCAGCACATGCAACACCGCCGCCATCTCTCTTTTCAAATACTTTAGTTTTTACTACAGCTGACAAACACGCCATGAGTAAGCATTTCATGACACCTATTGGACCACTACAACTTACGGCAGAAGAGTGCAATGAAATTTTAATGAAAAGAGCGGCAGCTGCTTCGAACCAAGCCAATGTAAACAATGTGGCAACAAGTCAGACAGATAGCACGGCTCATTTTGGACATGTTTTAACACATGTAAATACCACTCAAATTGAAACAAAGGTCAAGCAACAAGATATGGGAAGTCAAGTTAGAGTACCAAAAGAAAGACCATATTCTTGTTCGGAATGTGGAAAGTCATTCCTTTTGAAACATCACCTTACGACACATGCAAGAGTTCATACAGGAGAACGACCTCATGTATGCGTTCATTGCGGCAAAAGTTTTGCACACAAACATTGTCTTCATACTCACTTGCTACTTCATAGTGCCGATCGACCATACCAATGCAGAGAATGTAAAAAGTCTTTTACACTGAAACATCACCTTGTAACGCACACGCGAGTACATACGAGAGATCGACCATTTGTTTGTCAAGAGTGTGGAAGATCATTCCCATTGAAACGTCATTTAGTAACGCATAGTAAATTCCACTCAGGAGAGAGACCTTTCGTTTGCGAAGAATGTGGGGAATCATTTTCTCAAAAGGATCATTTGACAATGCATTCGCGCTTCCATGGCAGTTTACATCCATTTGTTTGTCACGATTGTGGAGCGACCTTCCAGAGAAAGTTTGAATTAGTGAATCATGGTCGTTTGCATGGCAGAGTTCCACATTCGTGTACTGTTTGTGGGAAAGAATTTCTTCAAAAGAGAACACTTCTAGCGCACATGCGTTTACATACAGGAGAAACTCCATTTGCCTGTACTGTTTGTGGAGAAGCATTTCCTCGGAAAACGGACCTGGTAACCCACTCAAAAATACATAACAATAATACGAATACAGATGAAAAATCCCTTATGTGCAGGTAAACAATAATTCCAATAGTTTAAACGCGCATTCCAACAGTTCCTACGTGTTAAAGTTATTTGCGTATTTTAAATTTTATTGTTCCAGGGAATGTGGATTGGACTTTCCAAATCGAGAAGCTCTTACTTTGCACTTAAGGTTACACTCTGGTGATCGTACTCTTGTTACGGATCTGTGTGGGTTAGCAGCTGCGTTCCAACAAACTCCTGGACATTTCTTAACACCCAACACTCCTGGAACTCATCAGGTATTATCAGTAGTAGTATAATATGCGAAACGCGTATTGCAATCAAAGGATTTACAGATGAATGGCCCCATCGGAAATCCCGGTGTCAGTCATATGCATGGTGCGACGCAAACATCACCACCTGTAGGAACAGGTCCGAAACCAAAACCACATGTTTGTCCCGATTGTGGTCGTGGTTTCGCGCAGAAGCATGGCTTATCTCAGCATCAAAGACGCCACACGGATGGTAGCTGCCACATAAGATCGCATGTGTGCGATAAATGTGGGAAAGCATTCTATCAGAAGAATCATTTGTTATTACATCAACGCCAGCACATGGATCCCCCTCCCAGTATACTTCGGCAACAACAGAGACAAGCTGCGCAAGCTGCTGCACAGCAAGCACAACAGCAGCAGCAGCAACAGCAACAGCAGCAGCAGCAAGCCCAGCAACAACAGGTACAACAACAACAAGTGCAGCAGCAGCAGCAGCAAGTGCAACAACAAGTGCAGCAGCAGCAGCAACAACCTCAACAGCAACAAACAACATGCACTGTAGATACAAAAACAATACAACTTCAAGCGATACAAGTGCAACAACAAGTTCAACAGCAGGTACAACAGGTACAGCAACAGCAGCAGCAGCAACAACAGCAACAACAACAACAACAACAAGCGTGCTCTGTGGACACTAAAGCAATACAATTAAATGTCACTATGTGAGACGATACAGAAAGTGGGGATTGGTCGATCCCTGGAACAATAGCACTCTCAAATGCGCACCCTGCTGCCACCCTCTGCACGCACTTCTCTTGTACTAACATTACACGTTAGATATATTTATTATCTCTAGAATCGAATACGAAGTAATCAATTTTATTACAAGAGTATATATACAAAGTATACATATTATATTCTAAAGATGTAAGGCTTGTAACAAGAAAATAAAAGTAACCATATATTAGTGTTTTACATATACTTTATATATAATTTACTCTAGATATGTAAAATGAAACTAAACAAATTAGTTGCCTTAATGAAATGAAGAATTTTAATGAATATATTAACTATTGTTTGGTGAACTTTTTTCATTTACTTTTAATTAGTAGGACATCACTTTATAAGAAAATACATATTGAATAAACAAACGTAAAAAAATAAGTTTTTTATGTACTACTGCTTTGTTGTTATCCTTCATGCTGCGCTTGTATGGTGGAAGTCGAGAGAAATGTTGGTCGTGTGAATGATCGATAAAAAAAAAATAAATATGTAGAATGTATCAAGAAAGAGGAAGAGGGTGGCAGACATAGCGCATTTACGGAGCATTTAAAATTGTAGGTCTGCCCAAGGAAAGATGAATGGTGTCTTTAAATGTATTTTTTACGTTATAGCAATTCGCGAAATTTGTTTAACAAATTCTAGAGAATTAAGAGTATAAGACGAAAATTTATATTCCATTAAATGGATAGTTATTAATTTTATTGATTTAAATGATTCGAACGAAGTTCGAGTCGTTAAAATTTGTTTTTTTTCTGTTATGATTAGTATACGTTTTGATTTCTTGAACTTCCGTACTTTCTTATGTTCTCGACTTCGACTTTTTTTTTACTTTATAATACCAAGATGCGTGTAAAAGCCATTCACATGTTCTTACAAAAATCATCCAGCATAGTAAACTTTTGTAATAGTTTTGTCAGAGATATGTAATAGCTAATAGAATTGCGCAAAGAAATGAAAGAAGTAATAAAGGTAGCTTTCCTACATAGTTTTAACATACATATATATTTTTTCCAGACAAATAACAATGCGTTTCTTCGTGCTCATTCACGAAACTGGACCTAAATGAAAATCAGCATTTAGATGGAGGGAAAGATTGTTAAACGATGAAATATTGTAAAAATGAGCTTCAATGTGCCTTTTTTTAGTAATCGCGACTAAAATACCTTTTCTTCTTCTGTATTCCTGTTTCTATTCGCGCGCAACGCGGATTATCTTGTCAAAGTGAACATCTTGCCCACACACGCATTAAAATACATATATATAGACTACTCGAAACAATCAGTATTCGTATTTTCTCGATACGAGGCATGTTGTACATGTGTGTGCGTGTAAGATTAAAATTTTTATTCATTTCATTTGTGCAATACAACAAGTTTATTCAAATTACATGTACGAGTCTAAAAAGTTTCACTTGTTCGTACGTTTACACGTCGCTAAAGTCTCTCGCGTTTCGCATTAATAACATGATCGAGAGAAAAGAAAGGGGGGGAAAAATGGGTAACGCGCGCTTGTTCGTAAGCGGTCTCTGACGGTGATGTCCGGAAACAGGTAGATGCAAATGGCGCATGCGCACAGGTCATCGTATATCGTCCCGCCTGCGGACGAACCGAAATAAATCGAACGACGCTGAGCCGATCAGCAGTACGGTGCTCGCTGGATGCGACTGTTTCGCGTTAGTGATGATCAAAACGAGTTGTCGTCGTCGTTATTTGTGGCATTTCGCGAAGACGAAGAAGCCGTGATCGGTGATCAAAAGTTCGAGACGGAGAAGAGACCGAGGACACACATCGTCGCTCGTTGCCGCGGCCACGGATGCATATGGAGGTGCGTAAACCCTTGTTTCGATGCACCCTCTTTCTCTGTGCACGCGTTTTTCCTTTGCCTCGACAACATTGCCTGTATCCCCCTCAGAGTCACTGCCATTTTCCTGCGACTCGTTGTGTTTCGCAAACGATTTTTCGTACACGGACGAACGTATTCCTGGACAATTGAAAGTGCGATAGTCGCATTTGTTCGTATCGCTGAAATTGTTATTCGACGATATTTGCATCAAATGCGGGGGATGATTGTTCGCGGGAACGTTTCAGTCTCTCGTGTTGCCCCGAATTTCCACGATTAATCGTACGTTTTGTTTCACGATTCGAGGGAACGTCCATGCTGTTTTCATTCGGTCGGTCTGCATCTGAAACGACGCAATACTATCCTCTCTTCTTTAACCGTGTTTGTTTAGCGTACGATCGTTCGTGTAATTGGAAGAGCGTCGTCTTGAATCGTGCGGACGACGTTTACGAATTTTTCACGACAATGAACTCTCCCTTAGAAACAGGCCGACGTTGAAAAGTACGTGCGCATACGGCATTGGACTTTGTGTACGCTCTCAGCTGACGGGGGCCTGTCAGCTGCCTTCCACGAGAAGATCAGGGCCGTCGCTTTGCGTGGCGGTGGCGTGTTCTGTACAATTTTTCCCGTTAGCTCGTTTCCGTGAAATTCACGATTCTCGCTCGTCCCATTTTCTTACCCTTGCCCAGGGGCAACAGCACACTCCGGTTAGGATTTTTTTTCGCTTGGTAACAGTGCATATAATCTGCCATATCGAGTAGCTCTGTCGTCACGTCCGCACGTGCAGGTAGAGTAAGAATCTATTCCATTGTTTGATTGATCGTCTTACATGCACTAATCCTAACCTTCTCGAACATACCGTTGCATTTCCCCCAGTATTTCGTATACCTGCGTTCACTTTGGTCTCTTTCACGAGTATATTTCCTTTGTACCTTTTTTTTTATATCTCTTTTCTCCTAAATTTTTTTGAATTTGTTTTCAACTTACTGAAACGTCAACGGCATCATAATAGTCCGCGTCTGTCGTGATAATTTTACTGATACCTACGCCGGCAATGTCACCAAGATAATACGCACTGTCTTGTTTTGTACACATTCACAGCTGATTCACCCGCGCCGCGTCGTTAAAACGTTCGTTCGGGTTATTATCTTTCGATACAATCTGACGGCGTATCTTCTGATGACGTTTCTTCCCTTCTCGCTGTCGGTGTACGTGTACAGAATGGCTTCGATCGCTCTGAAAAAAGCCTACATAATATCCAGCATAGAACCGATGGTAAAGGCTAAGTTGATGTAGAGGGAATTGACGTAACACGTTTACTTCTTGCTTCTGTTTCCACACCCGAGACCACCAAACTTCTATCGATTTTCTTTCTTTTTTTTTTATTGCAAATATTTCACCAAGTCGTCACATCAACACGTACACATCGTTGCGAGGAGATTAAAAAACATTGTTTGAAATATTTTCAAAAATTAACCCCTAAAAGCTGTACTATTTCGTACGATCGAAATCACGTTATTTTATTTTTCACTAACTAACGAAAAGAGCGTCGTAAAGTAAAAGTTTCAATTCCTCTTTCAATGATATTTTGCCAAACATCTTCAAAATTCAAACAAACTTTTTTTTTTTATCACTTCTACTCTAAAAACGTTTTCTTGGAAAATCGGAATTTCCCAGCCGTGTGGGACTTCGTAGAATCGAACGACACAAAGGAAATTGATTCTTGCTATGTCTGTCAACAAAATATCTCCGAAAAAGGAGTGGTGTGTACATGCCACTGTTTTCCTCGTACTCACATCGACCGTAATTTGACTACATGTTTCTCGAGTCGATCGAGCGCCTTTCGAATTTAATAGACCGAGAACCATTTGGTGTGTGCACGTCTGCACACAAAGTGCATATTAAGGTGCACAATTCGCTTTGAAAGCGACATCCGTGTGATGCGTTCGTCCACAGGACGCTTTACGTGGAAAATTAAATATGCGCGACGAGTTACGAAGGACGATGACCCGAATTAACTAAACTCGAAGCTGCTGCTGCTGTGTGTGCCGCGCTTGTTCCTCTCCCAGTGTTTATTTAAGTTGCAGTGGTGTAGCCTCTCTTGATTCCTATCTAGCCAGGCAACAGCGACCGAACTGAGTCTCTGCTATATGCACGTAGTCACTTGGTTCGTGCAACGAAAGTTCTTCGCTTGTTCCTTCGTAACCATGCTGTTACTCACATCAGTACACGTACTTACGTATGTTTACTTGTCGCGTATAATAGTGCTCTACAAAACCCTTCGATCACTTAGACAATACATATTTTATTTCTTTAAAAAATACTTGTACTTTAATCTTCTTCTCTCTTCAAAAATTTTCCAGAGAACGTACATCAATTTTAATAGTCAATTGTAGTGAATTTTACTTTTTGTACGAAGAAATTCTTTCTTGTGGCATTAACATTCGAACTGTTCGAATGTTCAAGATTCGTAAATTCGTAAACTAGAATATATATATATATAAACTTTCGAATAAAAATGCTACCTATAATCTTTGACGGTCTTAAATTTTCTAGAAAGAGAAATTCCAGCAATAATTGTGACTGTAATCAATTTATAGAGTTTTTGTTTAACCTTGTTGTAGCCTCAGGTATTTTGCGAAAAAGTGCATAGGATTTTCTATTTTTATGAACGCATCCGCCGTGGACCTGTTGGACGACGCTTTTGTGTACGTTTACAGCTGATTGGGTTGTCAGCTGTGCTGCGCGCGATAGAACCATCTAGCAGGCTGGCCAACGCATGTTCCAGAACGCTCCGAGGGGGTCGTGTTTTTCTGTTGTTTTTTTTCTTTCCTCTGTCACTTTCCAGCAGAGGCTTTGCTCGCTGGTGACTATGCCAGACAGGGCAATGCCTCGTGTACAATCTTTAAACATATTCCTACTTAGTTTGCCTAAGGTTACGATAAGGGAAAAGGTTATATTCCACGGGTTTGCGTTATACGTGCACGCAAGTGTAAGCTCTTACGCATGCTAGGTGTTTCATCTTTTTTCTTTCTTCTTTTTTATCAAACTTTTTCAATACCTTTTTTGAGAATATAAAAAAAAGAAAGTAAAATGTTGTGAAAACATAATTTGTAGCTGTATTGAAGATAGAAAGCACCGAGGGAATAATATTTTAGTCTGCAGAGTTGCAGTCAATTGCAAAAGCTAAATAAAAGTTTATACATGCAATTAATAATTATTTAATAAAATGAAATACGGTTATAGTTTCAAAAGGCCGATGGCGGTTTCGATAGCAACGATTCATACTTGTATACGGTGGACCAAAAATCATTTCCTACTAAAATAAATCCGTACTGAATAATTTTATTAGAAAATAAATAACTTTTGAAAACATAGTGGAAAAATTATATTTGGACTTAAATTTAATTTAAAATTAGTTTTTTTATTATATTTTGATGTTTTACTTTAAAAAAAAAAAAAATGGATGGGAAGAAACTTTTGGCCCACCCTATGTAACACCTTTTTCTTATTTATATCCATCCAATAAAAGTTTAACTAAAAATAATTGTGGCATATAGAGATTTATAAATAATCTTGATGGAGATTTATAAATAACTTTTCAATTCTGTTTTTCCTTTTGTTTATGTATGTACAATATACCAGATGTATTTGTGCGATGATTATTTATCAATGATTTTTTTTTTTTTTTTTTTTTTTGACAAATATGTATGTCAAAATTATTATATTTCTATAAAACGTGCTTAGCACAATAATCACAGTTAATTGTAATGGTTCTCAGAAGTGTTGCAATATCGTACGACCTTTTAATTCTGCAAACGTATATTTCTAGTTAGTCATAATAGCTGGTGAAACGTGACAAACTACTAAGGTTCCCATTCATGATTCGTATACATATATAGTTGCGCGACGTAAGTAAACTTCCGTTAGAAATATGTTTTATTACCGAGCCATAAAACTAACGCTATTGCGTTATTTTCTTCGCGCACACTTGATTAAACTCGGCTTACACGGTGGTGGGGCTCGCGATCAAAAACCTCGCTATCGTTTATCACTTTCTGCTGCTTGTTCGTAGTACGTGCGTGACCTACGCAACACGACTTTGTTCTTTCTCATTTTTTTTTCCTTTTTTTCTTTTTTCTTTTTTTTGCTGTAACAGTTACATAACAAACGTTTGCGAGATTACGCAATCGGGAAAAAGTTTGTAATTACAAATCGAAGGTTCAAAGTGCAACGATTGTAATCTGTACGTTTGAAAAAAGAAAAAGTATTTTTTCTTCTTCTCAAATCGGTCAAACGAACGGATTAGGTCACATCACCGACGTTTTTTTTTTTTTCTGCTGATTCCACGCAACAACCATCCTATGCGATGCTTCGCTATAGATTGGATTATATTCTTTATCTGGAACATATGTACGTATATCTCGTCGGACTATATTCGAAGTCTTCGGCATGCGCCATTGATTTGTTTACCCGATGTTCACTGTTTAGAATAATTGGGACACGGATAAATATGAAATCCATTCCGTTGTTCCACGCGTTAATTGAAACATTTCGTGTCGAGCATCCGTTATGAGTTCCGCCTATAGTTTCTGATATTGAAAACAATGGGTTACGCTTGATTATGGGTACGTACCTGGAAGTCTGGAAGGTACTATCTCTGCGCTAATTGCACGGAATTTCGATAAAAAGATACACGTTCTTTTCCGCTTGTTTTCTCACCTTTTGCCTGATGAGATGTGTCTGATGTATTCGAAGTAAGAATAAGAATAAGGAAGATACATACAGTGTGTGCATTGCGATCGTGCGAATGTTTTTGATTTCTCTCGCAGTTGACGAACCAATAATCGAAGCCGTACATACCATGTGTAAATATATGCATATACGCCCTTATGCGCTCGCTCGAATCTGAAATATACTATACACGTGTATAAACGCACGAAAGAAAGAAAAAGAAATGCTATACCTAGAATATATTCACGCATCTGTAAACAAACAAAGAAAGAAAGAAAAGGAAATACTGTAGACAAAACAAAGATGAAAAGAAGCACTGACCAACGACGAGCTGCTCATCGATTCGATAATACGTACCTTTTCTTTCATAATCTAATGTAAGTGCTGAAACTTAAGACTGAGATTTCCTGTTATCACAGTTATTTCAGTTCGTCGGATGTCGTCGGTGCGAGCAGGTCGCTAATTACGCGGTATAATGTAAATCTATACGGCGAAAACGCGCCAGCTGAGTTATTGTATCGTCGTTCAGCGATTTGCTCGGAAGTGTGAATCATTCGTTCTCGTGCAACGCCGCCTGTACGCTACGCAATTCCCGTGCGTTTTCCTTTTGTATTATTTACGGTGAATCAGTGGCTGAACTTAGTTAACTTTAAATATTCACGTTTAGGTTAGGTTAGGTTTAGATAAACGCCTTGCTAACTGACCTGCCATTTGCTGTCTTGCACGCTCGTTGCACATTAACTGGCCACGTGATTTGATCCCAATTCGACAGTCAATTGAATTTTCGTAGACTTCAACGTAGCAATATCAAACGCCGAAAATTGCCTTTCTAGTTTTCTAGATTCTTTCTTCACGTAGTTGTGCACCGGACCGTTATAATAATCCTCATTTAAGCGTCCACAGTCGGGACCGAGAGTGGACGCTTAAGTGGAGATGTGTTTTCTACGAATTAGCACCGAAATATTAGTATCGAGTATCACTCGCTTTGTGTCGTGCAAGTGTCTTGTTTCGCACGGCCTTCGACAGGTCGGTAAGGTAGTGCAGATAGTCCCAATTTCAAGGAATGGTGGGGATTACTGTATCGACGGACGTTTAAATCGGTGAAAGTGCGAACGTTTAAATAAGGATTACTGTATTATACGTAATTACTCGTAGCTCGTGCAAATCTCATAGTTCGCCACTGTTTGGCGCTTTTCGAATTATTTACGAAACAACCGTGCACCTTGCTCTAAGAAAGTATTCTTATCTGCGTGCTAAGCGAGAATGCGCCGTTGCTCGTTGTTCGTCGCCCAGTCCCGCCGCTACGTCGTGTAATGTAAAACTTGTTGCGAAGAAAACGCGCGCGATGTCTTTGAAGTCATTGTTCTCTTTCTCCTTCTTACTCGCGGAAGGAATATGCAACGTACGTGCATACGTATGTACCAGTCACTGCGCGTATGTGTGTGCCCGCTTCTTCACTTCTCCCACTGCTTGAAATTTCTTGGTTGTTGCGTGCACCATCTTCAAATATATATGTATTATTTTGGTTTCTAGTTCCGAATTTACGTGTATCGTAACATGCTAGTGATTTCTCGAACGAAAAATCGCTTTTCGTAGAAATAACTAATTGAATGATACTTGGATCGCATTGCCTTTTCTACCTTTCTGCTGTGTTGATTATTTTCATCGAAACAGAATGTGCATAAATACGCAATATTTATTTTATGCGTTGCTCGATATTTTTCGCAGTTTTTTAAATAGCCGTAAAACGTGTTGTCAAGCTCGCGAAAATACAATAAAAGTCGTTTAGAAAGAGATTTATTAAGAAATCCATAGAAAAATTTTCTTTCTTATGGACATGTTTGTTGCTCGCGATTCGCGATCCACTGTCGGATCCTTATCCGTCGAGCAGTCTGCGTGACTTATTGAAGCCATATCTCCTCGTGCATTCAATGGAAGACCAGGCAGAAAAAAATATCGACTGAAGGGGGAACGTAAGTCGACGATATTTTTTTTTTTTTTTTTTTTACGAACCACATACGTGTATGTGTATATATATATATATTTATATAATCGCGTCCGAATAAAATTGAAAAGTATTAATAAAACTTTATTCTTCCTACTTTATATTTACATACATTCGTAAGTAGTTTCTTGATAATTTGTGTCAGAAATTCTCTCGGGCCTCATTGTTTACATCGCATTATCGCCAGAAGAGATACACATACGCGTTTCGATTGTCGCGTAAAACGTGTTTACGAGATAAAAGAAGAAACGACGCAATGCCGTTCGTTTCTTTATCGCTAATATGTTTGTGTTTATCGATGTTTGATATTCCAAGTGTGTACATTTGTTATTTATGCTTGGCGGGAGATCAACATCTTCCCTAACCTATGGACCCCGCAAACATGGTTTTTTTTTGTTTTTTTTTTTTTTGTGGAAAAAATGTATACAAACGTCTCGCTCCTTTGTTCACTTTGTTTTATTTCAATCTTTATTTTTTTGATATCCATTGCTGTACGATTGTACGATATACGTGTGTATTGTTATTGAAGCTATTCTGTTTATTATTATACGAACGTTGATCTTTCCTTCTGTATTCACAGAACGTAATGTCCATCTTCAATTTTTATAGAGAAGCACAAACTGTGAAATACAAATGCAGTGAGGATGTACATGCATACTTGCATATGTGCATACATAATACGCATAATGAATCGACTTGGGATGTAAATATTCGGTATTTTTCTTATGCTTCTTTTTTCTTTTTTTTTTTTTTTTTTTTCTTTTTTTTTTCTTTTTTTTTTTTCTTTTTTTTCGTTTTGCGAGTCTTTATTCCGCTCGATGCTTATTCGTCGACAAATCTTCCGACAAATCTGTCAACAAATACGATACAAACGTTTACACACGATTTTTCCAAAGTCGCTTGAAAACCTTTCCAAAGTTATCACAACACGAACGTTCGCGTAATTTTTTTTCTTTTCGTACGACTAGTAAATTCGTCGATATTGGCTGACTTTTCTTCAACGCAAACACGCCGCGGTGTCTATGGCATCTGTTTTCGTCGTTTGCTGGAAAAACTTTACACTCATCGGGAGTGAGAGAGAGAGAGAGAGAGAGAGAGAGAGAGAGAGAGAGAGAGATTGGTTTACAAAGGTCGCAAGATATCACCACGCTCTATGTTTTAATGTAAACACACTGTGCAAAAACATAAACATCATCGTACGTGTGCAAAGCTGCTTGGCAAACCGTCGCGATCCTCCGCTGTCTGTTCAGCCTTTTATGTATGTATTTCTTCCCTCCCCCCTGCGGATCTATTCGTCCCCGTCGTCGTAGTGGAAGACGTCGGTCTACGTCCCTGTGTGGTATGCAACGCAAGTTAAGGCCGTATCACCGTGTACCGCCTTGCATGTGAATATACAATAGAAAACATTTTGTCAATACACGCGATGACGCGCGGCGGAGTGTCGTGACTGTATTGCATGACCTGTGCCCGATGCGTGTTCTGTCGATCGTGGGTCAAACACGTGATTGCTTCCTCGCGAGCGCTGCTCTTAAACTATCACGTATGTTCAACCCTTTTTCCCTTCCGTAAGGCTGGCTCGTTGAAAAGAGTTATCGCCGATTGCCGCACGTGCCATATCGAACTCGAACGCGTTCGGCGCGCTTCCCTCCGGTCTTTTTGCATCATCGTGATCAACAATGTGTCGCTGATCGCTATCCTATTCCCAGTTTCATGTGTACGTACGTACGTACGTACTGTGTTACACGTCAATAAAGCTGTACACGCGGAATCGGATCGTTATTGCCAATGAAGAGACAAAATGGAGTTATTAAATCGTACGTACAACACACGACTGCTCATGGTACATAATTGACTGCTATAACACCGACGGTCATCACGTTGAGCGTGGAAACTTAAGCGGCCGGTAGTTATTCTGAACGTAGAAAGTATAAAAATAATACGTACATACGCGCGTGTATGTATATGTGTATATATATATATATAGGAATCCCGGCTTGAGACCCCAATTTGTAGGAATTTTGGTAAAAGATGATTATTTATTTAAAGTAAAATAAAGAAAATTCGTTTAATAATGATCGTGAATTGACGTTTTACTTACTTTGTCTTCTCGCTTTCACCGCTCGTTACTCATTACCTTTTCCTCATCTGCACAAAAATTCGTCATTCATACACACATACACACAAACGCATCCATACCCTTAATCCTCCCATGACGAGTCGTACTGGCCGGTGGCCGGGTCTCGCGAGACCCAAGCTAGTGGAACGATGAACGCCTATATATGTAGTCGTTAGTAGCTGGTTCAATTTGATTTCTTTTTTGTATTTTTATTATGATTGTTGTAACAATAAGACAGTAGGAAATAGAAACACCTTTTGCTACTTTTATTATCTATAAATAATATTATTTATTCTCGTTGTATCTAATACGTTAGATTGCATTTATGTTTGCTACAAACAAAATTGTGACAATTGCTACGTTTAGCGCTATATTTGTTGTCGATTGCCTATACAAATAAAACATCTCGATCGTGTGTTTGAGTTTGGAAGTTTTAAGTTTTAAAAAAATGGAAAACGCTGAAAGACTAAGAAGCACAAAAAAATGAAAAATACTAGAAAAACTAAAGAATACAAAAAATGAAAAATATTAGAAAAACTACTAAAGAATACTACTAATAAAAAATACTGAAAACAATGCATTGAAATACACTGCCGACCATTCGCTACGACTGCTTCCTCAGAACTGACTCGTACATGCGTTCGTCGCCGATTTGACTTCTTACTGGAAACGTAATATGATCCCATTTTTTTATCGCCAAATTGTAGCCGTGCAGGCTAACTTTGTATGACTCACACACAAAGTAGGACTTCAAGCGGGTCACCGCAGACTCAGCCACCGTTATGCGAGGTTTAATATCTTGAATGCTAGACCATAAACATTCCCAAGTCCCAGGTCTAACTTTCTCTACAGTTTATGGTACACCACTTGGGACATCTGCAATTGTTGGGCACTGGAGAAAGTTCTGGGCCCTTTCCCAGAATTTGCCCATTACACACACACACACACATATATATATGTTCGTTCATAAAACAGAGCTTTCTTTCGCACGTGAATTGTCGGTCGCGTGTAGATCTTCGATTATGTCATGGAAATGCTTTGTCAATAGCACGGCGGTGGCCTTTGTCGAGAAAAACGTTCGTGTTTTTCGTGGTTGCACACGTCAAATCTTAACGTAAGATCTGCACAATTAAAAGTTTACTTCGCCGTGACACGTATATGTATGCATAACGTGGTGTGTTGTACTTGCATAGTTGAAGAGATCGATACGGAAAGCAGCACTGTTGTGTTTCAAGTTAATCAGCCGGGCTCGGACAACAATAACAAAATGAGAAATTGCATTCAATTGGTACGAGACTCTACGTACGTTCGACCTCTGGCGGAAATTAGAGCGTATTTAGCAACACTTTAAGCTGCTTATATCAACTTTATTATACTAACCTTACCTGTTATATCGAGTTAGCGAAAGGTTAAGGGGAAGCCTATTATGTTAACTCTTTATTTTATGGTGCACAGGCTGCTGAAAGTGGCATCGAAATTTCCAAATAAATAAGACACTGTAACATTGTAAGTATTTGGTTGAACGAAGAATTTAGCGGGGACGGCTAGAACGAAGATTGGATTAAGATTGATTTCTGGTTAGACGGCCACCGCACGTACACAAACACCGCAACTGTTTGCCGCAGTTCCTTGAAACAGGTGCTTACGCGAACTTGCACAGCTTGAATTCTCTGCTCGATGGTGATTTCGCTATATACAGGGTGTTTCGTAACTTCGGGAGCTGGTTGCACGCCTAAAAATAATGAAAAAAAGTCATATAAATGTATGTCCTATCTGTCTTCGTTTATGAGATGTAATGAATTTTCTGTTTTAATTACTTTTACAAAAGATGCCCGAAATGACCACGTTGCATTTGAAGACAAGCCTGCACGCGTCTTGTCATTCATCTGGTTACTCTCTCTATCGTTCCTGGTGTTTCTCGAATTTGTCGGAAGCCTTGCTCTATTCTATTTCGTAGTATTTC
>NW_025110082.1:443223-454100 GCF_011392965.1 Frieseomelitta varia
GTTGATGTCTTGAATGCACAATAACACGTGGGTTTTCTTCATCCCAATTATGATTATTATGAAAATTGAATATACCATCCCAGAGTTTGCTCTGTTTATAAAATTCATTATATTTCATAAACGAAAACAGACAGGACATATATTTATACGACTTTTTTTCATTATTTTCAGGCGTACAATCAGCTCCCGAAGTGTAGGTCCCACAAGTTACGAAACATCCTGTATATAACATCGGTCTTGAATAATCGCGCGCGCTCGTCACGTGTTTGCATTGGGTCAGACCTGGGCGAAATTGATCTCGAGTAATTATTTGCAAATAAATTTTTGAAATAATGTTCTTTGGTATTTGGCAAATAATGAATTTCAGTCAGCGGTGTGCGGCGTTGTTTGCCCGATTAAAAGAATTGTGCAAATAATTGGGAAAATAATAAATTGAGAGACTAATTGAGAAAATAATATTTATTTGATAATTGAGAATTCCTCTTTGAAATAATATTCGAAATAAATGTCATTGAAGCAAAGAATGCTGAAACGAAAAATCAATGAAAAAATCAAAATAATTTATTAGTGTTATCGCGGCAGAAATTTGTCTTGCAATTAGCTTTTTTTATAGGGCTCGTTCCTCAAACATTTGGTCCGTTAATGAACAAAATTTTGGAAACATCTGTTCAAGGTGCAAATGAGAATAGTGTCTCTCTCTCTCTCTCTCTCTCTCTCTCTCTCTCTCTCTCTCTCTCTCTCTACTGACGGCGAAGAGTATTATATTTTGCAAATGCTTGTTTTATTAATATATGGTCATGGAGCATATCTAAATCTCTTCTATCGCCGTCAAAAAAAAAATTGAGCGATACGAATTTCAACTTGTGTCTGCAGATAAGCTTGGTAACTATGCCGTAGTGTGGCAGAATAAGAAATAGTAAATACAAGCCTTGAGAAACCAGTTATTTCCATCAAAATCAAATAAAGATCCTAGGCAACTAACAAATAATGCGTTTCTTACATCGTCTGGAAAGCACACACTTGGTGTTTACACTGAAAAATATGAATTTATGAGGTTATTAATTTTGTTGCGTAACCAGAAATATTTGACCATTGCATTGAAAACTGGTGCAGATAATTGATTGATGAATCAATGAATGACTTTTGATAGCGTCTTCTCTACGTTCGAAAGTTTATGATTATTTTGCAAAATTTCTATAGCATTCTATAATAGGGACATTATAAAATTGTAATAATGGCGATATAACTAGGGACGTTATAAAAATATANAAACACAGTATTCTACATAAAAAAAAAACAAAGAAAAGAAAGAAAACAAAAATAGAGATAATACAAAAAAAAAAAGTTCTTCCGTGGGAGGGATTCAGAACCCTAAAACCTCCGGGTATGAATAAATTTCACTATAGCTTCTTCGCTACTACATCACTACCTCCAGCTTTAAGAAAAGAAGTACGTGTAGCTGTGATAGAAGATTAAAACATTAAATATCTGTGTAAATAACGAGTATTGACGGAAATGCTTGGACATTAGTCGAATTATTTTTACTTTAGGCATCGACACACCAAATTTCATTAAAATCGACGACCCAGCAGCTGTGAGCTCTCCTTGTTAGAAAGAATTTCCACACTGTTGGCCGTTAGCCCACGTATCCACGTGCTTTTCGCCGCGACAATCGTTATATTTCTACTAGATTGGAAACGGTTTTCTGCGCCGCGCTCGTGTACGTGCACGTGCGATCATTAACATAAGTGTTATTTAACGACGCTTTATGAATCTTTACGATCGTCTCAATTTACAATTCTGACAGGGCTAGCTCGTTCGGTGCCACTTGGAATGCTGGTCAATATGTATATACGAATCGAAACGTTTACGAAACACTGTCAAAACGAATTCCCGGCTCGGTGGCGGCCGATTCCAATTGGCAATGAACAAACGGGCATTGCGTCGTTCCCAACGTTCTCGTAATCGATGTTAATTTCTTGATTTCCTCGGCGCGGTATATTATAGCTATTTAGGCGGAGCGTATTTACTGCCGCGAGACGCCGTCGTGTCAGATAAGATAATATTCAAATATTATGCGTATAATTTGTGTTTAATCGCAAGAAATTAGAATTGAAAAGCAGAAGTGGCTTGTTTACGAACGTGTATGATTTCTTCCTTATCGAGTTGACTTTTACCAGTATCATTCGATAATGAACGACCGATTCACGGCTATTCCAAAGAGAAACTGTAGTCGAATCTTTTTAAGGTGTCCAGCTCTTCCCATTGTATTTATTCTTTGTATTTATTTCGATATTAGGTTAAAAAAAAAAATGGACAAGTTGCTGCCCGCGCAAACGTGAAATTATCGATGGGAAGAACGCGGACCTTAACGAAATTCCACCTCGTATAACCTCGTTGTACCCTCCGCGTCGATTAAATTTCCCGCGGGAAGACTCTGCGATAACGTCGTTCGACAGGTTTTCATTGAATGTCGTTATATTGATTCTACCCGCCGTTATTTATATATCGAGTCGCGGAAGTCTGCGTACTGACGAACTCGATCGGGCAATTAATAATAATCCCTGGCTCATTGGCTCGTCGCTATTGTTTGATATTACGCCTCTTACGTGACATTAACACGGGTGATCATCTCTGGCGAAAGAAAGTATTTTCTCGGAGAGAAAAAAAAAACTCGATGAGATACCTACACAATATCGATTGCGTTTACCGTGTTGCTGACTGTCATAACCTTTGCGGAAGCGTAATTTTAATCGGTATTTAATCTAATCGTCTATTCAGATCTTTATTGCGCTTGCCTCGGCTGCACAATGTTGTTTACCATTCTGTAAACTGCTTTTTTATTGACCCTGAGTTCTTGAAAAAAAAAAAAAAAAGATTGACACTTTTGGATAATTTCGTGACATTAATTTATCTGTGAAGTGAGGTTGTAAAAGAACTTTTTCCGTAAGAACGTATTTGTAAATTATTACGCTTGAGGAACTATCAAACTAAAAATGATATAAGAATACTATACTTTATAGTATATATATACTATTATATATATATTATAAAGTATGTACATAAGAAGAAGAACGTGAAATTTGTATTTTGTCGATGCGGTTTCTTATATATAGGGTATGTCAAAAATCGCTTCCTACTAAAGTAAATAATTTTTTATTATTTTTATAAAAATCCTTTTTTTTTTTCTTACAGGTTAAAGTACGTGATAAAAAAAAATCATGTTTGAGCTTAAATTTTATTTAAAATCAATAAAATTAATTTTTTCTTGCATCTTGACATTTTATTTGAAGACAAAAGAAAAAAATAGGTGGGAAGAAACTTTTGGCTCACCCTATACATCGAGGATGTGTATCGTTCTCGATTTCCGATAAACGTAACGTCGATATATTACGTAAATGGTTATTTCGTTTTATCTAACGTTCTGCGGATGTTCTAAAATTCCTGTATCGGTATTTCTCTTTCTCTTCATCGTTTCGGTATCGAAAGAATTCAATCGTTTATCTTATCGTTCTCATATACACGTTACGCCGTTAAAGCGTGTATCGAAAAATCTAAACGTTCAAATGGTTTCTCCAGGCCTCTATTCCACAAAACGCCCTCTGCATCGAAATATGGCGAAGCGTAGAAACACGACCGCTTTTGAAAATAAATTTCATTGTCGGCAAGCGTCGTGAGTTGCTACTGTGATTCACTCGTCGCCACTTTGTAGAACTTGCTCGCCACTCGCCATTTAATTTTCAAGAGTGAACCGTACGCTTTAGGGCAAGCCCTTAGATCCTTTGTGCAGCTCACGCTGTATAATCAAAATTGAAATAACTTTCAATTTGAATAATTTTAACCATGAACGTTCGTGATGTGCCCCTTTTGGCGAATACTTTTATTCGCGAACAGATATTTTTCCTATATGAAGCACACAAAAAATAAAAACAAAAATTTGCATCTTGGAAATACTCTTATTACTCATATTGCATCAAACTACCGGATATTGATGAAAATGGTATCTAAGAAAAGACAAACTCGGTGTGTTTTTGTTAAAAAAATTGTCATATCTTTTTAATTAACATGAATACACTTTTCTAATTTCAATGTATCGTTTCACTATATATGTCGAATTGATAAAAAAGTATGTAAACTATGCGCGGTCCTCGACAAATTTTTGTTGACCAATGAAACTCGCAATCGGGAAGATCTAAAAAGGTTGGACACACTCATGCTTTAAGGTTACTTTGCACCGTACGCGACATCTGCCCCACGTGTTTCCATTGCACGCTTCGTCTGGGGCAAGTAAGTATGTACATAACGCGCGTCATATATACCAACGCCAGGTGAAGAAAGAAAGAAAGAAAAAAAAGGAAACGAAGCGTGTGTCGCGCGGATAGGAACGGGCTTTCACTCGGATTCTTCGTCTTATTCATTGGTGAGGTGATCTCGCTCGCTCGTTTGCTCGCGCCGTCTGCACGGGGAGAAAAAGGATGACAAGAAAATCGGAAATTCCGAGGATGCGTCGGCGACGGGTAGCAATGACCTTGGGCCGTGTATTGACTCGAATGTTCCAGCTCTTTGTTCCCAACAATTCGTCGGGAAACTTCTTTCTCTTGCCCCGGCCTCTCTGCAGATTCATAGTCTGCGGCCATCGAACCGCGCGCGCGCCACCATTCTACACAGTTTGTTCTGCACGGCCGCTACATTCAAGGATAATACCGCACTCGAGAAAGCCCTCTAGACAAATTTTTGAAATCTAACCTGAGAAAAACCAATTATGTACATATAATTCTGTCTTGCATCTCCGACAATCGGCTCTGTACATTTTTTTTTTTTTTTTGTTTTTCTTTATTTGAAAATGTCCTTCTTCGGGCAATTCAACTGATATTATTACTGCTTGTGAAATTTTGCGAGTCGCGAGTTGTCGGTATTTTCATTGACGCAAAACGTTGACAAATCTGTGAAACGAATTTTAAGAATGGAATTTAGAAAACTAACTTGAAACCTATTAGTTTAGCGGTACTATTGTTTGGTAAATTATAATCATTGATATTACTGCAGTGAAATTTCAAATTATCAGTAGTTTCATTGCATAACATTGACAAACCTGTGAAACGAATTTGAAGAGTGAAAAATAGTTTATAACCTATCAGTTTAGGCAGTATTATTATTCGGTGAATTATTGTGCAAAAGAATTTTACTATATATATATATATATATACGTATAAGTTTTATACTTTTAGCATCGTTTGTATTTTTAATCAATCGTGCACTATTGCGTCACATCAGTATCATTTTCCGCATCCAAGTATGAAATTACGTTTCAAATTGTATTTAGTAAACAAAGGTAAATCCGCGTTTTCAAGTGGATCACCAACGGAATTGATAACAGATTTTTAGACCAGTTCAAGATACAATGGAGATCCTTGTGTCAATTTATTTTCAGCTGACTTTAAAGATTTTTAAGTAACCATCTTATTGCAAATTACATTAATTTAAAGTGTTAGGATACATTAGTTAATTATTAATTTAAATACATTATATTACATTAAAGTCGGACATTAATTTAATATTAGACAAACCAAGTAGATAAAGAGCATTGGCCCGAAGAAAATCGGGCACAGGTGTGTAATTCGTTTTAATTGCGTCGCATTCTTCTCCATTTTTTTTTCTTTTTATGGCTTTTAGAGCGACTCTTGCGCGTCAGAAGTAATACAGCAGGAAGTGTGTCCGGCACTTCTGTGTCGCACAATCTGTTAATTCCCCGGCGCGTTGCCGTAAGCCTGAAAAGTGAAGCAGCAGTACCGTTATCGCAAGGCCACGGCGGCGAAATCGTTGTTTCGATTGATTCAAGCTGACAAAGAGCGTGAACGAGGAGGACGGGGGGAAAGAAAAGAGGGGAAAAAAAAAAGAAAGAGAGGGAGAAGACGAAGAAGGCACGACGAAGAAAGATCGAAGAAGGAGGAAAGAGGAAGAACGTACAGGTTAAAGCCGTGCAAAGAGAGTCTGGCCTCTCCTCTAAATCCATATAAGAGGTTACCGTTCTTTCATTCTTATAATGCAGAAACACCTCCTTGCTAAGTGTATTAAAACAAAGGCTCTCTTATTTTTGTTTGCACAGGGTGTCCCCCGACTGAAACATGATTCTTCGTGTATACTTTCCGTTTTATTTTACACGTAGAATCATGCCTTTCGGTCGATTATCCACGAATTACGCCATCCTATACACGTGTCTGTTTCTTTTTTATATGCATAATGGAAACGATTACAATCACACGATGCACAGCCTTCATTCATATTAATGAACGATGATGAATTTTTTTTCTAAGGCCTTGAACTGAATGGCAATGCTGTTGGTGTTTTTGTTTCTCCTTTCTTTCTTTCATTATTTACGTTGTTGTTATTATTATTGTTACTTTTTGGCTAATGGGCGCCGCAAGAAACGAAACGCCTCGCCTCGCTTCGAGATTTTTCTACTCGAGAAGACAACGACGAGAAAGTGACTTTATTAACAAGTAACATCTATGCTCGAGATATATATATATATATATATATATTGATTGAAATTTTTTTCTTTTGAAGATTGCTTCAAGGACAGTTTACGTCAACGTTTCAAACGAAATGTTACGCTTTTGTTTCAGTACCCTTAGCGCGTAGATAAAAGAATATAACAGAATGCAATTATACATATTTAAGAACCGACAACAGCGGACAAACAATCCCCGACAGCGTCTTTTAATACTCGTCAAGTATTTTTGACTTTGAAACGATCTTTCAGTTGTTTCTCTATCGATATATACGCGCATGTAAAATTATAACGAGGTCGCTGTAGTCTTTTTATACATTTTTTTTTACTTCATTCAATCATCTAGAATTTTTTTTTTACTATTTTTAAAATATCCTCTCCTTTCCAACGCTAAGTTTTCCCTCTCTGAAATGATTCTGAAATTTAGATCGCGTGACAGCCTGAAAAAGAAAGAAAAGCACAAAAAAAAAATCGCCATAGAAACAGGTTGGGAATGTGGTGGCGAACGGTATAAAGAAGAGAAGAGTGAGACAGAAGACCGGCCCGTGCTTCCTCGATCCTTATAAAGAAGTCTTTTCTTTAGGTACATCATAATAAAGATCTTGTCTCTTTTCTTTGTCTGAACATACGCCAGCACGTGGCGTAGCTGATGTCGCTCGATATGGAGTGTGTAACGTCAATGCTATTGCGCTTCAAAATGTGCGTTGAAGCAGCCTCTCCGCTGCGCGTGTAGCATTTCTTCTCTCCGCTTTTCTCTTTATCTGTATATTTATATACAGGGGCAATTGTACCGAGATTTTTCTCTCCCTCTTCATTTTTGTTCTTCTGTCAACTGTTGACTCTCCATGTAGTACACGTATACATACACACACACACATATATATATATGTATATATGTACTAATGGCGAGCCATAACGCGCAGTTAACGCGCCCGGAGTCAGAGCACGCACGTTATTTAACAGGTCGTTATAAATAACTCGGAACTGATAGTTGTGGAATAAATATACACGATAGCGAGTAAATAGAAGTGTTATTAGAGCACACACACGCGGCGTGAACGAGAACGACGGGTATTCCGAGGAGGATCCGCGCAGGAGCCAATTTGTTTGTTTTATTTTTAATCCCAAACCGAGCGTAATTTTAACTATCCCTCTCTCGCGCACGTGACTAGTTTTATTTACTCCGCTATGCGATGATTACGTTTCAATTTTCGAGACGCGAGAAACGACGTTTCGAAACTTGGGATTCTTATCCGAAGGAAGGTTAAGTTGGTTAATCGAAAGAAAAAGAGAAAGTCGCTTTAATCTCTCTCTTTTTGATGGACGTTCGAGCTTCTTCTTTTTTTTGTTTTTGTTTTCAATGAATGTCCGACCGATCTTTAAATAGATATCGCTCGTGGTGTGCAGGGATCGGTGATATCGACGGATCGAACGCGTTGCGTTAGATCACGCGGCTATCCCTGAGCGACACGGCGTTGCGTGTCGTCATCGTAGGCGTTGTACACACATAATTCGAAGTTGCACAACGCGCAACGTTGCGGCCAGATACGTAGCAAGATTCGTAACGGAGGATCGTCGTTATAATTAGAGATACAAAACATTATTGAATAACAACGATAAAACGACGATGATGATGATAATAATAATGGTAATGACGATGGTGTTTGTTGACAGGTGTCCCCGAACCGGCGCTGTCTGAACCAGCTCAACAGCTGATCGGAGTACGAAGCGGCGGTGAACGGGGCCACTATTGCACCACCACCCCGCGATTGGAAAAAATTCGATATATTAATCAGTTGTTGGTTAACGGCCAGACGTTCCCACGAGGAAAGGGGCGAGAGGACGAGGAGGGGGAAGAGGGCGAGGAACGAGTGGCGTCTCGACACCTGATAATAAGAACAAAGGGAGGAAGAGAAATTAACGACGACGACGACGACGACGACGACGACGACGACCGCGACGACGACGACGAAGACGACGACCACGACGACGGCCACGACGAAGACGAAAACGAAGACGAAGACGAGGACAAAGACAAAGACAAAAACGACGACGACGAAGAAGACAAGGACGAAGAAGAAGAAGACAAGGGCGAAGATCTCCTCACTTGCTTGGACACGCAATCATGGTCAAAACTTTTCAAGCGTACCTGCCCTCGTGTCACCGCACTTACTCGTGCATTCACTGCCGTGCTCACCTCGCCAATCACGACGAACTCATCTCTAAGGTGAGCCGTGCTAGATCAGGTAACGGACAGACTTCTCGCATTCACTTCCGAGCTCTCTGCATACGCTTGTGTGTGTTACTATGCTACACGTGTTTTACGTGTCTCTCTTCTATTACGTGTATATATATATATATATATACACATACATACATATATATGCACATGTATCCTGTATATGCACCGTGTCCACTTACACAGGCTTTTTCCTTTTGATTGCAGTCCTTCCAGGGCAGTCAAGGTCGTGCCTATCTCTTTAATTCCGTGTAAGTATGCTAATGCCTTTGGAGAAGCGAGATCGAATCGCCGTCGTGGAAAAGTAGGACGCGTTATTTTACCCGTGGAAAACTGTACTTCATGGTTTTCTCTGGCTGTCTCTCTCTTCTTCCATCTTCTTCCATCCCCTGTCCCATCGCGACAACGACAAAGATAACGATAACAACGTGCTTGACGACAAAGAATAAGAACGATTGTTTGTCGGTTTTAGGGTGAACGTGGGCTGTGGTCCTGCGGAAGAGCGAGTTTTGCTAACTGGCCTTCATGCTGTCGCTGATATTTACTGTGAATGCTGCAAGACCACCCTTGGGTGGAAATACGTAAGTACTCGCCTTGGAAAATATATATATCTGTACGAAGGCACACAGCCACGTTGCGTACGTGCAAATCGATCTGCTCTGTTCGGTGAACTATGTTCCGTTAACGGCGATCTCTCTTGGAAATTTTGCAGGAGCATGCGTTCGAGTCGAGTCAAAAGTATAAAGAGGGCAAGTTTATAATCGAGCTTGCTCACATGATCAAGGAGAATGGATGGGAATAGATCGAGCCGAGAGAGGGTAACCCGCTGCAAAAGAAAACAGAAAGAGAGAGAGTACTCCTGACGAGAGAAACGAATAACGCAAAAGAAAGAAAGAAAGAAAGAAAGAAAAAACAAGGCCCGTCGAAACTATTCCTGATATAAGAGTTAATGCCTATAATGTTGTTCTAATTGCAATGTGCGGCCCCCTCCCCTCTGTCAAACCACCAACGAAAGTCTGTGATTTCATTTGTGATTTGTAATCTTAGTAACTTTTTATGTTTCGGACAATTCGACGCTGTTTTTCATTTTTTCCGATTGACTCGTCATACGAGCGATGACACCGGCGATCCGCGGCGTCGCGGATCGATCACACGTGCAAGTATTGTAAAGACAGAAAGAAACAGAAATTTATTTTTCAACGAAGGAGAGAAAGGAGGAACGAAAACGATGGGAAACAAGAAAGAAAGGAAGGAAGGAAGGAAAGGGGAGAGAGAGTGGAGGAACAAATGGAATAATAGAACGTAGTATGAGATAAGAGAAAAGAAAGATTATGATGATGATGATGATGATGATGATGATGATGATGATATAATCATGCTGGTAAGCTATGGTGAATATGATGACGATGGTGCCATGGTGGGAATAAAGATGGAAAATCGCTCTGTTCGAACAATGGGGTGCCCTCCTAATTTTCATTCATTATATCTTTCTAGACATTTCCCTGTGAATGTCGCAATGATGTAAATGTTAAAAATTAACGCGCGGGGCACCCCGATCAAAGAGATCAAGAGTTTTTTTAATCTGTTAAACTGCACCGGAGCAGCGCAAGTGCCACAGACTTTGCTGGACTGACTGCCTGCCCGCCGCGTCTATCATTGGAATTTCACTGCCGATATTCCTAATATTAATTAAGACGGCTGCGCCGCATCGTAGGCGACGCGGCTCGTAGTTTTTAGAGTAGCTTACAAGTATAGCATACTAAAGCCTATGTTACAATATTATAGGACCTCATGGATATAGGATATAAGGATATCGTGTAAGAGCAAAGACGGGTGTGAAAATCGTGAGAAAGAAGAATCGAGTGAATGTTTTACGTTGCGTGTACGTCGTGTACGTGCGAGAGAGGAAAAGGGAGAAAGAAGAAAGAGAGGAGAGAAAAAAAAAAGAAGGTTTGATTAATCGTGTCGCGTGTGTACATGTTTGATTTTATGTTCACCATGCCTGCCAAACTGTCTGTTTATCTGCCAGTCGCCATTACTGTTAGTGGAGGGGAAAAAAAAAAAAAAAAAAAAAAAAAATAAAAAAATAAAATGAAATTTAACGAGATGGATTTTCGCGCGTTCTGG